>NC_053028.1:187889582-188142852 GCF_003073215.2 Triticum urartu | reverse complement strand
TACCAGATACGGAGCCAAAACCCTAGTTCCACCGCCGTAACTTTCTGTATCCATGAGATCCCATCTTGGGACCTTTTCCAGAGCTCCACCGGAGGGGTATCGATCACAGAGGGCTTCAACATCAACACCATAGCATCTCCGATGATGTGTGAGTAGTTTACTTCAGACCTACGGGTCCATAGTTATTAGCTAGATGGCTTCTTCTCTCTTTTTGGATCTCAATACAAAGTTCTCCCCCTCTCTTGTGGAGATCTATTCTATGTAATCTTCTTTTGCGGTGTGTTTGTAAAGACCGATGAATTGTGGGTTTATGATCAAGTTTATCTATGAACAATATTTGAATCTTCTATGAATTCTTTTATGTATGATTGGTTATCTTTGCAAGTCTCTTCGAATTATCAGTTTGGTTTGGCCTACTAGATTGATCTTTCTTGAAATGGTAGAAGTGCTTAGCTTTGGGATCAATCTTGCGGTGTCCTTTCCCAGTGACTGTAGGGGCAGCAAGGCACGTATTGTATTGTTGCCATCGAGGATAACAAGCTAGGGTTTATATCATATTGCATGAGTTTATCCCTCTACATCATGTCATCTTGCTTAAAGTGTTACTCTGTTCTCTTGAACTTACTACTCTAGATGCATGCTGGATAGTGGTTGATGTGTGGCGTAATAGTAGTAGACATAGGCAGGAGTCGGTCTACTTGTCTCGGACGTGATGCCTATATACATGATCATACCTAGATATTCTCATAACTATGCTCAATTCTGTCAACTGCTCAACATTAATTTGTTCACCTACCGTAATACTTATGCTCTCGAGAGAAGCCTCTAGTGAAACCTATGGCCCCCGGGTCTATTTTCCATCAGATTAATCTTCCAATACTTAGTTATTTCCTTTGCCATTTATTTTACTTGCATCTTTATTTCTCTTTATCATGAAAATACCAAAAATATTATCGTATCATATCTATCATATCTCACTCTCGTAGGTGACCGTGAAGGGATTGACAACCCCTTTATCGCGTTGGTTGCGAGGAGTCTATTTGTTTGTGTCAGTGCGAGGGACTCGTGCGTGGCCTCCTATTGGATTGATACCTTGGTTCTCAAAAACTGAGGGAAATACTTACGCTGCTCTGCTGCATCACCCTTTCCTCTTCAAGGGAAAACCAATGCAATGCTCAAGAGGTAGCAAGATGGATTTTTGGCGCCGTTGCCGGGGAGTCTACGCAAAAGTCAACATAGCGAGTACCCATCACAAACCCTTATCTCCCGCATTACATTATTTGCCATTTGCCTCTCGTTTTCCTCTCCCCCCCCACTTCACCCTTGCCGTTTTATTCTCCCTCTCTCTCCATCCTCCCTCTCTTTCTCTATTTGCCTCTTTCTGCTTGTTTCTTGTTTGCTTGTGTGTTGGATTGCTTGGTTGTCGTTATGGCTAGTACCCTATCTTCTCCGTTGTCTCCTGAAAATGAAGTTCTTAATTTTAAGCAAAGGGTAGGAGAATACCTAAAAGACGCTTGGTATAGAATTTGCAATCTACTTCTATTCTTCTTCGCAATTTTTATGTAGGTGCTATTCCTTGGAACAGATATGTCCTTGATACCATTACCGGAGGGAACTTCTTGGGTAGCCACAATTTTGATTCCTATAATGCTATGATAGATTTGTTTGTCTCACACCCTCTTTTGCTTAATGGAACTATGTTAACTTTGGAGCATGTAATGCAAAAATTTGAAATTATTGAAAATAAAGTTGCTACCGTAGAGTTAATTGAAAATTTCGAGAAAAAGATCCACAACCAAATTACTCAATATTGATCTAAAGTAGGAGTCACTTTGAAAAATATTAAGGAGAAGGAACCCATAGTTAATGAAAGAATAAATCATGATTCCACTAGAATCGATAAACTTGAGGGTATCATTACCAACTTGGGAACCGCTTTTTCTTCCATAAATAATACCCCAAGTCCTCCTACTAAAATTTCCAAGCTTATGTATGTTCCTAAAAATAAGGGTTAATCCTCTAGCAAAGAAACTGCGGATCTCAAATCTATCAGTATTCATCCTAATATTTTTACTATCATTAAGGAACCATTTGCTACTAATGATTTTTTCGATTTTTTGCCTAGAAGTTTGATTATTGAGAAAAGGAAAGAAACTCCTAAAGGTTATAGATGTCTCATTAAAGAATTACCAACTAAAGATACCTAGATCTATCTTCTCTTATATGCCGAGCTAAGGGCGTTAAACGATAGCGCTTGTTGGGAGGCAACCCAATTTTATTTTTTATTACTTGATTTTTGCTCCTGTTTAGTAATAAATAATTTGTCTAGCCTCTGTTTTGGTTGTGTTTTTTGTGTTTAATTAGTGTTTGTGCCAAGTAGAACCGTTGGGAAGACTTGCGGAAAGTCTTTTTAATCTTAATGTAAAAAACAGAAACGTTAGCGCTCACGAGAACTTCTGCCATTTTTATTTGGAAAGCGCTATTTAGTTAATTATTTTTTAATATGATTAATAGATAAATTCCTCACGTCGAGCAATTTATTTTAGAATTTTTGGGGTTCCAGATCTTGCGTTAGCTACAGATTACTACAGACTGTTCTGTTTTTGACAGATTCTGTTTTCCGTGTGTTGTTTGCTTATTTTGATGAATCTATGGCTAGTAAAATAGTTTATAAACCATAGAGAAGTTGGAATACAGTAGGTTTAACACCAATATAAATAAATAATGAGTTCATTACAATACCTTGAAGTGGTTTTTTATTTCTTTCGCTATCAGAGCTCACGAGATTTTCTACTTTAAGTTTTGTGTTGTGAAGTTTTCAAGTTTTGGGTAAATATTTGATGGATTATGGAACAAGGAGTGGAAAGAGCCTAAGCTTGGGGATGCCCATGGCACCCCCAATATAATCTAAGGAAACCTAAAATCAAAAGCTTGGGGATACCCCGGAAGGCATCCCCTCTTTCGTCTACTTCTATCGGCAACTTTACTGGGAGCTATATTTTTATTTACCACATGATATGTGTTTTTCTTGGAGCGTCTTGTATTATTTGAGTCTTTATTTGTTAGTTTTCCACAATCATCATTGCTGCACACACCTTTTTGAGAGAGACACTCATGATTCGGAAATTGTTAGAATACTCTGTGTGCTTCACTTATATCTTTTGAGTTATATAGTTTTTTCTCTAATGCTTCACTTATATCTTTTAGAGGACGTTGTTCGATTTGTTTTATAGAAACCATTGTTCTCTCACGCTTCACTTAGATTATTTTGAGAGTCCTACAAAACAGCATGGTAATTTTCTTTAATTACGTTAGGCATTCATTATTAATAATAAATTTTCTTACGAGTGTGTTGAATACTATGAGAAGTTTAAAACTTGATAATTGTTTTGAGATATGGAGATGGTGATATTAGAGTCATGCTAGTTTACTAGTTGTAAATTTTAGAAATGCTTCTGTTGAAGTTTGTGATTCCCGTACATGCACCTATTGTGAACCTTTATGTTAAGAAGTCGGAGCATGATGTATTTATTGATTGTCCTCCTTATGAGTGGCGGTCGGGGTCGAGCCATGGTCTTTTCCTACCAATCTATCCCCTAGGAGCATGCGCGTAGTACTTTGCTTCGATAACTAATAGATTTTTGCAATAAGTATGTGAGTTCTTTATGACTAATATTGAGTCCATGGATTGTACGCACTCTCACCCTTCCACCATTGCTAGCCTCTCTAATACCGCACACCTTTCGCCGGTATCATACAACCACCATATACCTTCCTCAAAATAGCCACCATACCTAGCTATCATGGCATTTCCATAGCCATTCTGAGATATATTGCAATGCAACTTTCCACTGTTCCGTTTGCTATGACATGCTCCATCATTGTCATATTGCTTCGTCTGATCATGTAGTTGACATTTTCGTTGTGGCAAAGCCACCGTTCATAATTCTTTCATATAAGTCACTCATGCATCATTGTTATCCCGGTATACCGCCGGAGGCATTCATATAGAGTCATACTTTATTCTAGTATCGAGTTGTAATCATTGAGTTGTAAATAAATAGAAGTGTGATGATCATCACTCATAGAGTATTGTCCCAATAAAAAAAGAGACAGGCCAAATAAAAAAAAAGAAGGCCCAAAAAAAGTGTAAATAAATAAAAAGGGGCAATAAAACTATCCTTTTTTTCTCCACACTTGTGCTTCAAAGTAGCACCATGATCTTCATGATAGAGAGTCTCCTATGTTATCACTTTCATATACTAGTGGGAATTTTTCATTATAGAACTTGGCTTGTATATTCCAACGATGGGCTTCCTCAAATGCCGTAGGTCTTTGTGAGCAAGCAAGTTGGATGCACACCCACTTGGTTTCTTTTTGTTGAGCTTTCATATACTTATAGCTCTAGTGCATCCATTGCATGGCAATCCCTACTCACTCACATTGATATCTATTAATGGGCATCTCCATAGGCCGTTGATACGCCTAGTTGATGTGAGACTATCTTCTCCCTTTTTGTCTTCTCCACAACCACCATTCTATTCCACCTATAGTGTTATGTCCATGGCTCACGCTCATGTATTGCATGAAGATTTAAAAAGTTTGAGAACACCAAAAGTATGAAACAATTGTTTGGCTTGTCATCGGGGTTGTGCATGATTTGAATACTTTGTGTGGTGAAGATGGAGCATAGCCAGACTATATGATTTTGTAGGGGTAACTTCCTTTGGCCATGTTATTTTGAAGAGACATAATTGCTTAGTTAGTATGCTTGAAGTATTATTATTTCTACGTCAATATTGAACTTTTTTCTTGAATTTTTCGGATCTGAATATTCATACCACAATTAAGAGTATTACATTGAAATTATGCCAAGTAGCATTCCACATCAAAAATTTTGTTTTTATCATTTACCAACTCGAGGACGAGCAGGAATTTAGCTTGGGGATGCTTGATACGTCTCAAATGTATCTATAATTTCTTATTGTTCCATGCTATATTATATCCTGTTTTGGACATTATTGGGCTTTATTATACACTTTTATATTATTTTTGGGACTAACCTATTAACCGGAGGCCCAGCCCAGAATTGTTGTTTTTTGCCTATTTCAGAGTTTCACAAAAAAAGAATATCAAACGGAGTCCAAACGGAATGTAACCTTCGGGAACGTGATTTTCGGAATGAACTTGATCCAGAGGACTTGGACCCTACGTCAAGCAATCAACCAGGAAGGCATGAGTTAGGGGGGCGCGCCTACACCCCCCAGGCGCGCCCTCCACCCTTGTGGGGCCCATGTTGCTCCACCATCGTACTCCTTCCTCCTATATATACCTACGTACCCCCAAACTACCAGATACGGAGCTAAAGCCCTAATTCCACCGCCATAACTTTCTGTATCCACGAGATCCCATATTGGGGCCTTTTCTGGTGCTCCGTCGGAGGGATATCGATCACGGAGGGCTTCTACATCAACACCATAGCCTCTCTGATGAAGTGTGAGTAGTTTACTTCAGACCTACGGGTCCATAGTTATTAGCTAGATGGCTTCGTCTCTCTTTTTGGATCTCAATACAAAGTTCTCCCCCTCTCTTGTGGAGATCTATTCGATTCAATCTTATTTTGTGGTGTGTTTGTTGAGACCGATGAATTGTGGGTTTATGATCAAGTTTATCTATGAACAATATTGAATCTTCTCTGAATTATTATATGTATGATTGGTTATCTTTGCAAGTCTCTTCGAATTATCAGTTTGAATTGGCCTAGTAGATTGATCTTTCTTGCAATGGGAGAAGTGCTTAGATTTGGGTTCAATCTTGCGTTGTCCTTTCCCATTGAAAGTAGGGGCATCAAGGGACGTATTGTATTGTTGCCATCGAGGATAGCAAGATGGGTTTTATATCATATTGCATGAGTTTATCCCTCTACATCATGTCATCTTGTTTAAAGCACTACTCTATCCTCTTGAACTTAATACTCTAGATGCATGCTGGATAGCGATCGATGTGTGGAGTAATAGTAGTAGATGCAGGAAGGAGTCGGTCTACTTTTCTCGGATGTGATGCCTATATAAATGATTATACCTAGATATTCTCATAACTATGCTCAATTCTGTAAATTGCTCAATAGTAATTTGTTCACCCACCGTAATACTTATGCTCTCGAGAGAAGCCTCTAGTGAAACCTATGGCCCCCGGGTCTATTTTCCATCATATTAATCTTCCAATACTTAGTTATTTCCTTTGCCAGTTATTTTACTTGCATCTTTATTTCTCTTTACCATAAAAATACCAAAAATATTATCTTATCATATCTATCAGATCTCACTTTTGTAGGTGACCGTGAAGGGATTGACAACCCCTTTATCGCGTTGGTTGCGAGGAGTTTATTTGTTTGGGTAGGTGCGAGGGACTCGTGCGTGGCCTCCTACTGGGTTGATACCTTGGTTCTCAAAAACTGAGGGAAATACTTATGCTGCTCTGTTGCATCACCCTTTCCTCTTCAAGGGAAAACCAACGCAGTGCTCAAGAGGTAGCAACCGACATGTGGCATCCACCATAACGGGTCGCCATTAAGCTATCGGGTCCGGTTTGGATCCGATAACCCATTAACAGCCCGGACCAATGAGGATTTTTCACGTGTAAAATTGTTATTGGTCGGAGGAAACATGTGTTGGCTCACCGTTGGGACAGATGTCATCCATTCATTGGACATGAGGCACCTATGATACGTTGACACGTGGCATGGCCCAACAAAGGCCCATATAGGTTAAAAGGTCGGCCCAGTCAAAGGCTCGTAGTACTTACTTAGGTACTAGCGGGCCAGCCCAATAACGACATGTTTAATAAGGCCCATTTATAGCCCGAAGTCAGATCTAGCCCGTTAATTGTTCGCTGAATATTTGGGCCCAACTACAGCCTAGTGACTTTTGGCCTGTTAGAGGCCTGATGTAGACATAGGCCCATTTCAACCCGGTATGTCTTTCGGCCTGGGAATGGCCCGTGCTACCCATGGGCCATATATGGTCCGAGGCGACATCCGGCCCACTAATGACCCGTGATAAAGGTGGCAACAATTCAGCTCACTATGACTTTTGGCTTGTTCAAGGCCTGTCGTATAATTCGGCACATCGATGCATGTACTAAGCTTTCGGCCTCTTAAAGGCCCATGATATCAGTGGGCCAACTAAGTTCCGAAATATGTTTCGGCCTGGTAACGGCCCGTCATATAGCTGGGCCAAAAAAGGCCCGGTCTACCTTTCAGCCTACTGAAGGCCCGTCAGCGACTAGTGAAAATTGAGGCCCAACATGAATTTTGGCCTGCTAAAGGCCCATGGTTTCTTCTGGGCTGTAACAGGCCACCAGAATATTTCAGCCTGTTAATAGTCCAACGCTACATGGGCCAAACTAAGTGCTGGGTCCACAAAAGGCCCAACTAAAATTTGGGCCGAATATAGGCCGGAGTAAGTTGTGGGCCTAGCGCAAAGTGTGAAGGCCCCAATGGCCATTCGGGCCCAAGAAAGATGCAAGCTGCCCCAATTGCGGCCCGCTTAAAACAAGGCCCGTTAGAGGCAAATGTTTCAGCCCGGTCGACTACATCAGATTTTTTTTCAGATAGCGAATGATGGCAGTAACTAGTAGGAATTAAGAACAAACCTACTCTATACAATAAAGAATTAGGGCATAGTAACTTAGAATAAACCTACACTATACAATAATGGATTTATGGTATATTACATCCACTGGGCATCGAAGTTCACCACTAGTGATCATAAAGCACAACGAAGAAGCAAATTACAAAAACTGGGCACCATTGTAGTGTAAAAAAATAATACTAAACCGAGAACACTTCGGAGACAGTTCAAGAAAGGTTAGCCTTGCGCGGGAACTGCTGCACAAGCTGCGGAGAAACGCTGTGAGACTGGCCTAGCATTTCAGTCATAGCTTCCAGGTGTAGCTGTTTAGCAATGAGGTTCTCATTGGTGTTCTCTACAATCTTTCTTAGAGATAGGACTTCAAGTCAAAGTTGAGTTACAGAATGCCTTTCTGCTAGAACTTGGGACTGAAGAAGTCGAACTGACTCAGACAGAAAATTCTGTGAGCTTGTCTGACTGCTAGTCTCAAGTAACTTGAACACTGCATCAAGACAAGACTTTGGGGTTGTCTCACTATCTTCAAGATGTTTTTCCTTCTTTGCTACAATATATGTTGGGTTTGTGTCACAGCCTTCAGCAGACTTGTGCATGCCATCAGGCATATCACCTTGAAACAAGCAGAGAGATGACAAGTTTTGCACGTGTATAAACAAAGATGATAACTGTGCTGTCAATTCCATCCAATTTCAAATTAGAAAATAAAGAGTAAGTTCAAAATATCAATAGCATAATTTGGCATTGTTCATAATGCGGGGAGCTTCACCGCACTACTGGATTACCATGTCAACATAACAAGCATAGATGAAGGGCAAAGATAATCATTGTATCTATTTTGGTTAATGTGCATGGCATGCTGTTGATATCATCAGCCACATCAGTAAGATAAAACATGAGATGACAAGGTGCAAACATGGGCTTCTTCACCACACACTGAATTATAGACCCACAAAAACAAGCATACATATAGGGAGTATTGAGTAATGTGCATGGTATGAATAAGGAATTTGGTTTTACAAGTAAAACTTGGAACTTACTGTTGTTGTGAACATGCATTTTGATACAAACAGCAAACTAAACAGCAGTAAACGATAGGGAGTATGAGCAAATTAAACAGTAGTTGAGGATAAAGGCTTTATAAGGACTGACTTACATTAACAGTTAACACCGGCTTTATAATGCCCTTCTCCATGTCAAGGGAAGGACAACTCAAGAATTTCAGCACAGAATCTTCTACACAAGCATTGCTTGTACTCTACATTTCGTAGAGAGTAATTATAGATATGATAATACTGGAAGGGATAGAGGATAATGAAGATAAATAAACTACCAATCCCTGGAAGTACAAGCGTTACAGGACAAAATGTACTCACAGGTGCAATGGGCTACACTTCTGCACTGGCATTGTATGTGTACTCAAATTTTTGGTAAGATTAAATATAGATCTGATATTTTTTAGTAAATGGTGGGCGAGGGAGATAAGATGCAGAATGCTACACAATGAACCAATCCCTCTTCCCATAATACAAGAGTGTTTTGAACACTGGTGTACTATACAAAAGGTTCTTATATTATGGGACGGAGGGAGTAGCTGTTAATGTAAGAACAGTGATACACGCCGGTCAGTCCTTACAAGAGGACTGCAGAGCTAAACCTCTTCAAAAGCATTGGATTGATTCTAAATTTATGTAGGAGTCCATACAGATCTTAAAGTGTCCACCAAATGGACGATAACGAGGCTAACATGTGAAGTGATGTTACATAATCAAACAACTATGAAAGTAAGTATGGTCATACAGGGCAAGTGGCACTCACAAGAGCAATGCAGTGTGCAGTATAGTTGCAAGATTCTGTGGTCCCTTGAGAATGAATGTTCTTATGCTAACAGTTTCTCGTACAAGTGAGACGTTAAGGCAAATGCAGAAATGTAGTTCAAATTGTGATGTGATATCATAGATAGTACCTTACGCTGCTGACGAGACCAATGTGTAACAATATTATTCCAGTCACTGTCTAATAAATGTAGCACCGGAGACTTTACAGAAATTTCGTTTAGAGGCTTGCCATTGAAGTGTGCTTGCCTCAAGTAGGAACAATACTTCATCAACGAGTGCTTGAAAAGCGCAACCAACCCTTGCTCATCTTGACAATCCAGTTTGGTCCTCGCCTATTTAAAAGAATGAAATCTTGTGTGTTCTGTCAGCAGAAACATATGCAGTAATTACCATGAATAACATTAGTACATTACTTACGCGTAAGTTGCGGCGGAAGACTGGAAATTGTTCTGTGTCTGCGGTATAATCTTTCCATGAAGGAAAGATGCACACAAAGTTCCTGACAACAATATAAGCTTCATCTTTTATACTAGGAAGAAATGGAATAGGGGTCCTATTTGCTACAATTGGGGCTCTCTTTGGTTCGAAAAGGGATTTGGCAGCTGGATTTGGCGTACTCTTTGCTGGAATGGGGGTTTTGCCTCGTAGCGATGGTGCTATGTCAACTGGCATCATCATACTATTTGCTGCAGTTGGGGTCTGCTGAGTTGGGGCATCAGAAATGACCAATGTAGTAGGACTAGAGTCTGCTAGAGTTGGGGTGTTTTTTGGGTCAGGTGATATTGCAACTACACCTAATGGGCTATTTGATTTATTAGGTGTCACTACCTTTTCCAAATACTTTGATCATGATCCTCCGCAATCAGCAATCACTCACTTCCTTTTGAACGTCTGATACACAAGAACATCATCTGAATGGATAAATATGGTATGATGACCGATGAAATATGTACTAAAAATGGATAGGCAGCGTGTATTCACATACACGATGTGTAAACTAAGCTAATGGCAGTGCAACAAAGTAGAAGCAATGCAAAGCATCAGTTGCAAGATATGTGCGACCAATATAACCTTGGAAAGTTAGAGCAAGGACCTTGATGAGTTAATAAGATAGGGCATCTACCTCTGACTCCTCCACTAGGGAGCTACATTGACTTAGGTCTCCATGTAGCTCAGAATCACTGTTAGGATCATATTCTGAGCATGACTCTGTAGGTGGAGAGCGTTTACATTGCATTGCATCCAGACTTGATTTCAGCCCTTAACGCCAAGTTTGACAGCCATGACATTGTTTTGCTTTATTCTTTTCATGCACGCAAGCTCATAATCATTATGATGTTGTTCAGAATCTGAGATTCATGAAAACATAAAAAGTAGTCAGATTATCTATGGAATGCATTACGGATTCAACTCGAAGAGTGTCTCCCTATAAACCCCTACATATGCAAAGTTCACCCCCAACCGTGCTGACCAGACTACACACAGAAATACAAACCTCTTATGTCTCTATAATAGGCAGACACACATTTCAAGACTGAAGTAGGAACATTAGAATCATATCAAATTCATATTTGAACAAATAAACTAAGAAATTATCAATGGCATAATGTTTAGCTTCAAGGGTGGAGTGCTGGTAGTGCGACACAAAGCAAGTAGGCAGATTGTATTCCATGTAAAAGATCGTAGTATATATAAAAGCTGGAAATGACACTTTCTTTCTATACAATGCAATGCTTTTTGCCCACACATGATGGAAGAGATCACACAGAGAAATACTATTCACTCATGTCTACGGTTCCAGTATTTTGAAACAGGGTGGTCCACCCTAAAAGAATATTGACAACAAATATGACAAGGCAAGCATAGATGTAGTGGATCAATCATTTACTTTTGAGCTTACTAGGACAGGTATGCAGAAGTGTAACTGCAGTAAGAGACCGTCCAAAATCGGATTGAAGAAGTTTGTCTAGCACTTATTGTTTGCAACTAATCGACGTGAATAATTGGATATCATACCGAATCAGTAAGAAAGACAAGTAAAATTGTCAACAAACCTGGCCTGCAGTAGTAATCTGGGTCAATGTAACTACGACCAACAATCCAAAATGACTAGTGTTTGTTCCTAGGGCCGAAATTTTGAAACCCTGTGAACTTTACAGGTACTTAAGATTACTGAAATACAGCTGAACCATTAAGTGTAGGTAGCACTCAGCACACAACAAACCCTAATGACAGTCCTGCCTAATGAGTAATGAATCAATTAGAAAATGGGTGATGAGGAGTGGATGTTGAGTGTTGTGGACGTATCTCAGGATAAATTGGGTTTGCTTAGTGGGTGCTGCACGCCTGAGCCCTGAACGGACTGGGAAGGTACGCACGTCGCCGCGCCGGGGCAGCGGTGACGCTGTTGGGCGAGCGGCTCCTGACCTCCTATTAGTCCGGCATCCTCCTCATAGAGTCATGCCCTCCGGGGACGGCAAGTCACCGGAGAGGCATAGGCGGCTGGGGGCGAGTAGAGATCAGAAGCGTGCATCAGAACAGAGGGGAATCAGGGCCTGGGCCAACCCAAAATCCTAGGGTGGGCCGTGGCCCACCGTGGGCACCCTGTAGAGATACACACCCGAGCGTCGAACATGCATTTTCAAAACTAAATTAGGAACATTTAGCTGACCAATTAAACGACTCTATTTTAAGAATATCAGATTCGTATTTGAACAACTAGGCTTGTTTGGCTTGATGGGTGGAGCAGTGCTATTACGACACGAAGCACATATGTTGATCATATAGTGATCATAAAAGGGGGAAACCCTAAGCATTTTTTTGACCAAAAGAGGGTTTCCCCTCCGATTTCTATTAAGGAAACCACCACAGAACAAACATGATCAACTAAACCCTAAGCATGATCAATTAAACCCTATTATGACTGTGCCATGGCAGATTTAAATCTGCAAACTAGGGAAATGCTATTTAGCATCCATTGTTTGCTTCGAACTAAGAACTAAATTCTAAGCGCTGAAAAGAAAGTACAGTAACCAAGTTACGATCTATTTTTTGGTTGAGATCAAAAAGTTGTGGAGATATCAAGTACCACTACTAGGGAAAAGCCTAGCAGCAGCGCAGTTTTAGGCCTATTAGTAGCACGGGAGGGAGCGCTACTGGTACGGTGCTACAGCTAAAGGTTAGCTGTAGCATGGGTCAACCCACGCTACTGCTATATATCGACTTAGTAGTAGCGCTGTCGGTGTCAAAACCCGCGGATCTCGGATAGGGGGTCCCGAACTGTGCGTCTGAGGTTGATGGTAACAGGAGACAGGGAACACAATGTTTACCCAGGTTCGGTCCCTCTTGATGGAGGTAAAACCCTACGTCCTGCTAGATTAATATTGATGAGTATGGGGGTTACAAGAGTTGATCTACCACGAGATCGTATTGGCTAAAACCCTAGAAGTCTAGCCTATCTGACTACAATTTTTCTTGTCCCTACGGACTAAACCCTCCGGTTTATATAGACACCGGAGGGGACCAGGGTTGTACAAAGTCAGTTACAGAGAAAGGAATCTTCATATTAGGATGCCAAGCTTGCCTTCCATGCTAAGGAAATTCCATCCGGACACGGGCCGGAGTCTTCGGTCTTGCATCTTCATTGTCCATCAGTCTGTCCTATGTACCAAAGTCCGGATGCCCGAGGACCCCCTAATCCAAGACTCCCTCAGTAGCCCCTGAACCAGGCTTCAATGACGAGGTGTACGATGCGTAAATTTTCTTCGGTATTGCAAGGCGGGTTCCTTCTCCAAACACTCATACACACTCTTCGGATGCAAGAAGCGTATCCGGCTCTACAAAACAAATACCACACACTACCACAGAGGAAACAATATTTTGCATGTCCAATCTGTTGACTATGTTTCTGTGATGTGATATCACGTCACCATCTGGTTATTATATCGAACAATTTGTTTCTTTGCTCATCGTTCCACGTTCCAAGACGCAGTTTCGTTGGCACGTCCTGTCGAAGCAGAGATCGTGTCCCCTTATTGCGGGATCCTCACCAACACGAGCGTGGGGATTCCAACCGTTTGGTTGGCATGATTCCTTAATAATAGGAAGGTTTCAAGGTCGAGGAGGAGGAGTTTGATATTTATTGCCTTTATAAAGGGACTAAGGCCCGTCTGGCTTCTTTACGCCAACCCGTTCCTCATCCTCTCTAACCTCGAGCTCCAGCGCCGAAGGTTTCAATTGTTTCGAGCTTCCCAGTCATGGCCGGCCCCGGTCCTCAAGGTCGGTGGCTACCTTCCTCCGTCATAGAGAAGGACATCATGAAGCTCCGGGCGGCCAGATATCTGACCGCGGAAATCCCCCACAGGCTTCCTGCTCAAGGGCAGGTTGTTCCTACTCCCAGATCCAACGAGAGGGTCGTATTCATCTCCCACTTCCTCCGAGGGCTGGGCTCGCCCTCCACCCCTTTGTTCGAGGGACTATGTTCTATTACGGGCTAGATTTTCATGATGTAACTCTTGAAACCACGCTTTGTCTTGTAGCTTAAGACTTTTAATGTGAAGTCAAAGGTAGTCGACGGGGGATGGGCAGAGCGCGGTGGTGCCAAAGTGGGCAAACTTATCAACGCTCCCTGGCTAAAAGGATCCTTCACAGAATCTTCCGACTTATGGCAGCGGGAGTGGTTTTATATCACCGAACCCTGTGGCACCAAGTGGGCAGCTACACCTGCATTCCGATCTGGCCCTCCAATTCAGCTCGCATCATGGGTCAATAAGGGGTTGGACTGGGGATCAACCGATGAAGTGCAGACTCTTTAGAGCCACATCCAGAGTCTTCTTGAGAAGAACACTGAACTCATCGATGTGATTCAAGTAATGCTAGTCCGCTGGGTCCTCCCGTGCCAAAGACGGCCCCTCCGCATGTGGGAGTTTAAATCTAGAAGGACCATGAAACCTTAAGCACTTCTTCGGTGTGACGCATAGAGGAATGTGGAAGTTATTTTTCGGGAAACAAAAACAGTGGCCGAACACTACAGAAGACATAGGCCTCTACTTCAACCATCCGGATACCTCGATAAGCACTCGATTTTTGAACACAGCTTGGACACGCATCTCATGATAAGGTGATGAGAAAACCATCTTCTTCCAGGGCTGGATAAAGAAGGCAGAGTGAATCAGGTGTTCGGTTCCTCTTCCCGAAGACTCAGCTAGTCCCATACTAGCAATGATGCTAGCCCCGGCGCCATACCAGGCGCCGGTGGAGGAGGAGAATGAGAAGAGCGAGGGAGCCAAGGGCGGCTTCCATCCTGGAGGCAAACCACACACTGTGTCCGGGGAGACTAGGTCTCCCTCTTCCGAAGAAAAAGGGAAGGAGAAGATGACATCCCTTCTTCCCATGGTAAGAAAAGGGCCGCCTCTGAGAGTTCGGAGGTAAGGCCTCCTAAGCGGGGCGAAATGCCCCCGTCGGGCGGTTCAGGATCAGAAGGTGTTGTTGTCGCACAATCCCTTCATAAGGACAAACCTCCAGCCGTATTGTAAGTGAACAAAGATATTTTAAACATACCCTGTTCCTTTTCTCTTTGCAAAGGTAACGTCTAGAATATGCATTCTGTTGTCCGGCACACAGTCTTCCTCAACAATCCTCCTCCTCGGGGGACCTTTTACCCAAGATGATGGAAAGCGAAATGCCTCCACAAGCTTTCTCACCCAACAGGGCGGACGACGTCGAGGTGTCGTCCCGGAGGGTCTGTCCCGATCAGGGGATAATAGAGCCAGCGCCCCAAGGTGAAACTTTGGTCTCCCAGAGTCCGAAGTGTGCGGTCCCTACGAGGGTTAACAATAAAGGCTCCGGACTATCCGGTTTACAGCTGGAGATGACTCTAGGGTCGAGTAAACCTACCCTGTTGAAGGGAGTCCGTATTGCCACAGCTGCTTCCAGGAATCCGGATGCGCTGCATACACTAATGGACATGTTACGGTGTTCGTCAATCTCAGATGATCATCATACCTTGATGGGTACGGTGGTTGAGAGGATTCTGTCCGTGAAAAGCGGATTGAATGAAGCCTTCATGAGCCTACTAAGAGGCCTTGAGGTATGTAATGTTCGATTGTGCTTTTTACACAAAAATGCACCCGTGTATAGATAGTAGCCCCTGAGATTCTGGTTGGCGCCCAAAGGTAGGCAATCAGAGGATCGAAAAAGATGTCCTCACGTAATAATCTAATGACTTGAAACACAGGCTGGTACCTCCATGACGACTGCACACGCTACAGAGGTTGCAGGTCTAGAGCATAAGCTTGATGTGGCGGATAACGACATCACGCTTATTAATAGGCGACTCGACGAGGAGCAAGGTATGTATTAGAATATGTATAGTAACACAAGCACGAAGCTAGAATTATGTTCTGAGACATGCGTATCTGCAGATGGTGCTGCCGCGGTTGAAACTCTTCAGGATGAACTTGCCCGAGCCAAGGAGCAAGCCTGGATGAGTAATGTGGCTGCCTAGAAGGCAGCTAATGAGTTAGAAGCCGGACAGGTCGCGCAACGCAAGTGTGAGGAGAGAATGGCCACTATGTCACGCGAGCTGAAGGAAGCCACCGCCCGATGCGAATTCCTCGAGAAGGATAACAAGGCGAAAGCGACCGTTCTTGACAAGGCATTACAAGAGGCAAGAGAAGCACGGTCCAAGTCTAGAGCTGCTCGGGAAGAGATCCGGCAAGCTGGGGAAGTAGCGGACGGTAGGCCTTTCTTATTATAGACTATATTTGGCGATCTGAAGTATGCCCCTCTTAATCAAATGTGGAGCTCCCCATGCGCCTTTTTGGACTTGTCGAAGAGTGCCTCCGATGCGGCGTAGTTTTACAAAGCACAGAAAGGGCGTGCAACAGAGAAGCTTTTTTGGTCACAATTCGGCACGCCGAAGCGCCCACTGTTGCTGAATGAATAGATGGCCCAGTGGGTCGAGCTCCAGAAAATATCCAACTCTGCCATGAAGGACATCGTAGTCCGGCTGTGGCCAACTGAGCCAATTCCGAAGAGTTATTTTGGTTTGGTACGGTGACTAAGTGATGCGATGCCGTGTACCGATGCTGTTAAGAGGTCCACATGCATTTAAGGTGCATGGATGGAACTTGCCCGTGCGAATATGTATTGGGCGAAGATGAAGGCCACCGACGTTGCAGCGAAAAGTCCACCCAAGGGCAAGGAGCATCACACGCCAGAGTATTATTTAGAGGATGTCTTAGGGGTGCCCACTTGTTAGAGGGTCAGTGATCGAAAGAGATGATGTTCAAGTGAATTGTATTGAGATTGTAAAAACAATATTATTATAATTTAAGATTATGCCTAGAACTTGTGGCTCCTCTTGTGCGGTCGTTTTTGTATAATCTGGAAGTTTTCCAATCATCTGCTTCAGCCCCCTCGCACAAAATACGGGGGTGTTCGGAAAAGCACTTGATCACTCTTGATCCAACGTCTTGGTCCATGAAGGAGGTGTCAATGCGGCGAACTAGGCAATCGTACTATAGGGCTTTAGTACTTTCACTTAGCCATAGGAGTTTGACGTTAGACTACGATATAGCCCCTGGTATGTACACAGTCATCCGAGTACGGTGCGTTACATGAGTGACCAGAAGAACGATCCTTCATGCAATACGGGAGGAATCATGAAAGATTGTAATAAGTCATCGAGTGGTGGACCAGCTCTCGCCACATCATGATAGTCAGTTTTCAACTTTCTCTACTGAGGTGCTCGTTTGGATAAATCGGGATACAATCGCAGTAGTTCTCCCTTTACTACCCTAGCCGATATAGCGGAACATAAGGTAGTAAGCACAGGAACCGGACAACGCAACTATTGACCAAAGACATGATTCAGAGCTCATGGATATAAGGCCAAACTCGCGACGCCGAAGAGTGCTATAAAGCTGTTCTGACTTGTCGGCAATTCATTTGTTCCCATATCGAGCCCGTGGCAACCCATGCGGAAGTGCGAGTGTGAAATTACTATGTTTACTGAGATCTAATTGATATGTCAATTGCCATTTTTCAAATAATAATGACGTGACCCTGGCTATTTGACATGCCGGTGGTTGAAGGCTGAGGGAGAAGGCGCTTTACAGGCTCAAAAATATAGAGTGTGGTCTACACATTTATTTGGACCTCCTATCGCACGTCTGTGCCGCCTTGCCTCGGTTAAAGGATTCCTTTAACAGGAACAACCTTTGGGTGAGTATATGAAGCCGAACTCCGGAAGAGTCTGTGAGGTGACCAATATTTTGCGTCACCTGCGATAAGATAAAAAGAAATAGTTAGAAATGAAAAGGAGGAAATGGGAGTGCTTGTAGGCTTGTCCGTATTGTGCCTCCGTCGATGGTCAGGGTATTTTAAGTGCATAATTATGCATGTGTGATATAAACTTCGCGTGATTGTGTGGCGAATGATGGAGGCTCAGCTGCTAATCCCACTCTGGGACAGATTGGTTCCATTTAATGGAGACCAGCAGCTTAATGGCCGATGAGTTGTGCGGCTTGACGAGGCCACTTTGTGCTTCGGTTGTAATGGCCGTAGTACAATCCCCTCTACGGAAGGAGTGTCCCGTATTTTTGTTTATTTGTATGACTTCTACAATGGGTACTGCTCCTTTGAGGATTGTTGAGTGGGTTTGATTCTAGAAGGATCAATGCCTGTTTTGTGGACAGTGTCTTGGTACAGTAGATTAAGGCTACTGCCGCCGTCCCTAAGGACTTACGTGAGATGGAACCCGCCAATAATTGGATCGATGATCAGAGCTGCCGATCCTTCTAGACGGGTATGACTAATTTTTGGGGGAATCCGCTCTATGGCTTATGTGTCCCGTAGTGCGTGTGTGTGCTCCCCTTTGGGGGGAGGGATTGATTTTGAAACCCGGTATTCGGCCGATGAGTCTCTTCGTCATCGCTGTCACTGGGCGGCCCCTTCCCCTTGTGTTCGGCTTTAATTTGCCAGCATTTTTGAAGACCCAGCATCTTCTGTTAGTATGATTAGCTGGTTTATCGGGGGTGCCATGAATCTGGCATGGCCGATCAAATATCTTATCGAGGTTGGATGGTCCGTCTCTATTTTCCTTGGATGGCTTTTTCCGTTGACCAGGCTTGGAGCCGCTGAATGCGGCATTAACTGTTGTGTCTTGTGTTATTTCATCATTATTATGATGCTTTTATTTATTGCGTTGTGGCTTTCTGTTGCCGTCTCAGACTTCGTAAGTGCCTGGGTCACTGGCGCCATTGCTCCTACGAGCGAGCCAACTGTCTTCTCCCGTGCAAAAGCGGCTCATAAGAGCGGTAAGGGTTGTCATGGACTTTGGTTTTTCCTGACCTAGGTGGCGAGCGAACCATTCGTCCCAAACGGTGTGTTTGAAGGCCGCGAGGGCTTCGTTTTCCGGACAATCAATAATTTGGTTCTTTTTAATTAAGAACCTAGTCCAGAGCTATCTGGCCAACTCTCTGGGTTGCTATATGATGTGACTTAAGTCATCGGCGTCTTATGGCCGGACATATGTGCCTTGGAAGTTATCGCGAAAGGCATCTTCCAGGTCTTCCCAGCTGCAAACGGAGTTCTCTAGAAGGCTGTTTAACCAGTGCCGAGCTGGTCCTTTTAGTTTTAGTGGTAGGTATTTAATGCTGTGAAGGTCATCGCCGCGGGCCATGTGGATATGGAGAAGATAGTCCTCAATCCGTACCACGGGATCTGTTGTTCTATCAAATGATTCAATATTCATGGGTTTAAACCCTTCTGGGAATTCGTGGTCCATTACTTTGTGGGTGAAGCAAAGTGGGTGAGTGACGCCTCTATATGAGGCCACGTCGTGACGTAGCTCGGATGGAGTCCGTCTGTGGTTCTCGGGCCGGGAGTGAGAATGACTATTGCGTCTGGCAAGATAGCCGTTATCGTGTGTCGGGGCACGCCCCCGTGATCCATAGATCGACCTATTCTGACCTGCTCTGCTATCCAAGTCATGCCGTAGGTCGTATGTGTATCCCCGAGCTGTTTTATCTCTGCCTTTACGGTGAGGTAGGGCAGGCTGGTGTTCGGCTCGAGTTGCCACTTTATCCCGACCACGTGCTGGTAGGTCAGCCGCATTGCGCGACGATTGTATAGGCTCCAACGCCTCGTCATCGAACTAAGGTAGCAATTTGCGCTTTGGGTAGCTTTTGGCTGGGTGCTTGAGGACGTACTCCTCGGCTGCCATGACGTCAGTCCATCTGTCATTGAGCAAGTCATGATCAGCTTCAAGCTATTGCTGCTTCTTTTTTCGGGCTCCTTGTAGTGGCTATTAGCTGGCAATTGAAGCGCTCCTGCTCGAGAGGTTCCTCAGGCACGATAAAATCCTCAGTGCCAAGGCTCGCCTCATCCTCGGAGAGCGGAAGATAATTAATGTCCTCCAAGTTTTCGTGCGTGGCCTGTTCACCATGGCTAACTTGCCCATCTTCCCATTCATTTTGTTCAGTAGTTGCCTCAATGGGGTCTTCATTTTCTTCGGCACCGTCCGGAGTGTTATCTTCTCCTGTGCCGGTGTTGTTGTCTTTGTTGCAGCATGACATAGAGCGGCGCCGCTGACGTCGGTGCTTTGGTTGTATCTCGGGAGGTTTATCCTCAACCGGATCTTCCTTGTCATTGCCGCTATTCTATTTTGGTGCATCCACCATGTATATGTCATACGAGGAAGTGGCCATCCAGTGTCCGGTAAATGGCGGGTTTTGGGCCTCTTCTTCTTCGGCATCGTGATCCATACAATCGATGTTGTCGGAGCCGTAATCGAGCATGTCAGTTAGGTCTTCGACGATGGCTATTAAGTGGGCGGGGGGTGGAATGCGAAATTCTCCGTCATCGGCCTCCAGTTCAAACCGGATATGATTCGGTTGTGAGTTCCCCACTAGGGAGAGTGTTTTTAATGAGTTTAGCACGTCACCTAAAGGTGAGTGACGGAAGATGTCCGCGGAGCTGAATTCAACAATCGATGCTGTCAGGACCGGATTTTCGGCATATTAATTTCCCAGAAAGTGGCCCTTGTGCTCACCAGCCCCAGGATTACTGTTAGCTGATGAGTCACCAACTTGATACAGAAAACTCCAAGAAAGTACATAATATGTAGTACATGACCATCCTGGCCTAGGAGTACCACAATTGGTTTCTAGTGGTTGATGGCGGAAGCGGTTTGCGGATCATCAGCGTCTATGGGACTCCATTTCCCATAGGAACAGCTGACCAGGATAACTCCTATCTTCGCGAGGCTGCTATCACCATTGCGTAGGTTCCGGGGCTGTCATCACAATGCTCCTCTCCACGCAAGAAATCTGGCCAAGACAATAGCCAGGGACAAGCCAGTGAGTACTTTGAATGTACTCGCAAACATTAAGAACACAAGTATAATATAGCCACTAATAATCATGCTTTGAAATATCTATGATTACTTCGTCAGTCATAAATGAAGCTCATGATGCATGCAAGAAGGTTAATCATGTCATATATGAATATGCAATCCGTGAGTAGAAATAGAATGCACCGATCGGGTGTCTGAAGCGACGCCTCGAAAGGATAACAATATAAAGTATGCCTCAGTCGGGCATCTAAGTGACACCACATAAAGGGCTTATATAAGAATAATCACAGTGAATATCCAGGAGGTAGAACCGTCCCAGGGATACTCAGAAATTTCAAATAATAAAAATGATTAGTCCATAATAATAATAATAATAATAATAATAATAATCATTATGTGTCACAGATCATAACTAATGTTCTGGTTTAGTAGTTTTTCCTCCGAAGACCAGCACTAAGACCGACACTTGACCCATCCCAGACTGTAGTCCTTAACCATGGACACGACTATTCGAATAGGTATAATATCTCTGTAGAGGGTGTAACCTTTACCCACGAGCAACGGATTTCTTTAGTCCATCGGAACTAATTCCGTCTATGGTCTTTTAGTCGAAAACACGCCTGACTTGCACACACCAGCTTAACTTTACTCGTGTTTGGAATCACCCACGACACCTGTTAAGCAAAACTCTAAGTGGGGAGGCTACAACCTCGCGTAGCATGGGATCAAGTTTCTATCGCGCGCTCTAAGGGGTGCCCCCCTCTCGGTCCCAACCGGAAACACCCATGCCCCCGGACCAGGTGGCATGCCTACTGGATGCAGCCGGTATCTTCCACCATGGTCTCTCTGTACGGTGTGTGCTAAGACAGGGGTTGACACTTACTGAACCATACCCTACCAACGGCAGGGACAAGTGGCAGCACGAAAACAAGTATGGGGGTTACTGGAACAAGACTCGATCTACGGCCGACTCAGGAGGCTTAAGAATTTCCTGCATGATTAGTATAACAAATATGTTTCTATCCAACAGACAGTATCACTACTCATCATACCTCATCTTGCCATACCGGACACAACCGTCTCGACGGGGAACCAGAGATAAGTATCGTGTCTACCCAAGATAGAGACTTTCTCGGCTTCCTCCCGGTAGGCATAAATGGCATGTGAAAATGATTACTATTGCAAACATATCAAGCTCCAATAGCATGAGATCATTCGTATGCAAGTATGATCATATCCTCACAAACAAATAACGGATACTCCGTGTCACGGTGGTGTTGTAACTGTATCAAACAACACATGATAATATTATGCCAGAGCTCAAAAATGCTTGCCTTCAAGTTATGGGGAGGCAGGATGCATTCCAAAACTTTTTGAAAGTTTTCTCCTTCTTCAAACTCCTATTTTTTAAAATATTCAAATAAAACATACTTTAAAAACACTACAAAAAAGTTGTTTGGAAAATTTTGAAATAAATATGAAAATAAACTAGACAATATTTGGGAAACAACAGAAAAAGAATCAAGTCATTTGGATTTATATTTAAAAAGATATAGCCAGTCAAAGTTTCAGTTAAACTCTGATTTTAAAATAACACAGAAAAGAAAATGTTTCGACGAGAATACGCTTTCAAAGTAGGGGAGACGTACTTTCAGCTGTTTGCATTTTCACTTAAAACATGCGGGCGGGGCTGGGTCGCATACAGTGGGTCCAGGGGGCCCACTGGTCAGGTTTGACCAGTCGCCCCGCCTCCTTCTTCCTGTGGCCGAACAGAGGCGAGGCTCCGGCGATCAACGTCGGCGAATGGTGGCTTCCCGCAGGCTCCGGAGGGTCGGGATGGATCCGCCACCCCGGGGCGGTCCTCCCGGGGGTCGAGGGGGTGACGGAGATGGAGGGAGTCACCGGCGACGAGCCTCGCGGCGGACGGCGGCCTCGGGGGAGTTGGGGTTTCGCGCTACGGTGGTTCCCGAGCGAGTTTGAGGTGTTGGGTGGCTCCGCGAGGTCGAGGGGGGGGGATGGTGGCACTGGTTGGATGGGAGGGGCTCGGGTTGCTACTGAATGGACCGGAGGGCGGCGGCGGCTGTACTGGCCGGAGATGGGGAAGAAGACCTTCCCTGGTCGATTGACTGCTACGGGGGTGCTAGGTGGGGTGGCTTGAGGTCACCTGAGGTTTTGGAGAGGCTCGGGGCTCCTTAAATAGGCGGTCGGGGTCGGTTTCGACGATGGCCGTGGATAAGAACGCCGGCGACCGTCATTCTGTAGCTAGGGCGACGTGGCGGCGACGAGGGCTTGCGGACCAGCTTGCGGATGAGCTGGAGCTGCTCCAGGGGGCAGCTGGCGAGCGCTCGTGGCTCGGGCGGCGCCGTCCGGGGCAGGAGCCACTGTGGCCGGCCGCTAGCCGCCGTGGCCGACCTGACGGCGGCGCTGTAGAGCGCCAGGGGTGGCTCTACGGCGAGGGAAGGGGCGGGAGTGTTGGCTGGAAGCGGGGAAGGGCCAGAACGAGCGCGAGGCAACGGCAGTGGGACACGGCGACTCGGTGCGCGCGCGTGCAAAACGTGCACTCTGGGCACGCCCAGAGAATGCACGCTGCGTGTTTGGCAGAATGCCACGGCATGCCAGAGGGCTCCAAATCACCTAAGGTTTAGCAGGTCTAGGCTAGGGCCATCTAGGAGTTTAGTGGACAAGCTGGTTAGGTCAGGGGATCAAGTTCACAAAGCAAACTAATAATCATGCCAAATCTGCTTATACACTCAAGGTGTTCGACGGAATGCTAAGTGCATCTAGGCAATTCTTGGGGTGGCCAAAAGCTCCAGACCAGTATCTCTTTAGGTGATAGAGAGGGTGGCAGTGTTAGTTTGTCAAAAAGCACAAACTTGTTAGTGCAAGTTTGCGAGAAAACTGATTCTGGACAGAAAGAAAAAGGCACTAATGCATGCACTAAAAATCCTCCAATGAGTCCACTCTCTTGGACTTAAGGGTTTTGCAGGATGGGCTATAAGTAGGAAAAGGAATCATAGCTAAAAGGGCAAGTTAAATGATAGTTGTTGTACAAATCACCATGCTGGACCAGAATGAAAAAGAGGTTGATTCACTCAAATTTTTCAAAGAACTTCAATGGGTTTTTGCATGAAGTTGAATAATACACTCCTATTAACTTCCCATAATTTTGGTGGAGGTTTTAAAAGAAATATTTAAATGGGTTGTAGTGCAAAATTGCCCACTGGACCAGATTTGAAAACTTGGTGTAGAACTCAAAATATCCAATGAATGAAATATATTTTTGCATAAAAGTGATTTAAAAACATCACATGACATCCCCAAATTTTGGTTGGAATTTTAAATAAATTTATCAAATGGTTGTAGTTCAAAAAGGGCTCCAAAAGTAATGAAAAATCACTTTAAGGAATAAAGCTCAGAGAGAAATAATTATGCAAATAAATTCCACCGATAATAGAAATGTTTTTCTTGAAAGGGAAACAAGTCCAATAATATATTTGGGAAGTTTTTCACTTGAGGTAAAAACTCCATAATAGTAAGGTAAAGAAAGGCCCTGAAACCAAAAGAAAATCCAGAAAATAAAAGTTTAAATTTCCTGGCAAAATTTTAATTAATAAAACAAGATTAAAATTTTGGGGTGTTACAACACTACCCCCCTTAAGAAAAATCTCGTCCTCGAGATTTGATAAGGGTTGTTTTGAAAATATGATTCCTATTAGTCGAAACCAAAAGGTTTACTCATAGCACAAACTTTGAGTCGTCGGGGTTGGTTTATGGTAGCCACGCCCGGAATTAAAAATGCAACCGTACATCATCACACTTATGCACAGCTACTATTTAAATTAGGGGCGCACATGCAGACAACATTGTGGTGATACAAGATCACACAATTACAGGGTGTGGACATGCTGAGACTTCGTACTACTCGAGTGACTTAGTCTACCTTGTTTATATCTAAACGGGCGTGCCTTGTGGATGTCGAGGCTTCTCCATTGGCCTCACCGTCAGGGTTAGATGGAGGGGGTTGAGGAACTGCAGGGTCGGGGTAGCCATGATGACAATCGCGGGGATTGTTGGCCACAATCCCGTCGGAGTGTGTTCCCAAAAGGCGACGAAGCACTTCTGCGGACATCAAAGCACCTTGGTTGATGGCTGGGGCTGACCTCAAGGTCTCGATCGGTTGTCCGAACAGCACGACTGGATTGTTGGTGTCGGGCTCATCTTCTCTTCTTGCTGGGGCTCGGTGGATCAGTTCTCCACGAGCTGCGATCAGATCAAGGGTGATTTGATCGAACAGACCCTCTAGCGCACTTACATAGCGCACCAGATGCAATAATGCAGGATCCGTCTCGTGATCTCCGTTGGCAACCTGGGGTGGCCTACCATACCCATCACGGCTAGGGTAGTAGTAGAAGGAGCGACAGTTAACTCGGGGCGACAAGTGCCGGAGTTGAACTATAGCTTCTCGCGTAGCTAGTTGGATGGCTTGTGGCTCAAAGGAAGTTGTCCTTCCCGTGAACCTGTAGGGGCGCTCTGGTGATAGACCCCTACCATAGATGTGCATAGTGGCCCAGAATTGACGGCTCTCACCGCTCATGGACCCTTGGTACACAACATACTCTAGGGGCTCTTCTAATGCAAAGGCATGGCGAGTAAGGTTTGCTAGCACGGTCAAAAAACCTCCAAGGTTGGTCGCTGTGGTCTCATTGTGAACAATGGGGCCAGGCATTATACCTCGGTTTGGGGTAGAGGTTGTGCTGTGCTGGGTTGGGCTAGCATGCCCTTTTTATAGAAAAAGGGGACGGGGTCTTCCTTCGCATGATTGCGAAAAAGGACTATTTAGGGGCCGGTCACTGGCGCATGATCGACAGGCTAGGCTGATAGGTTGGGCACCTACTGCCAAAAGGTGTCGGTCACTGTGTGGCTATCTTACACGAGAAGCTTGGCCGGGGTTTGGTTAAGGTCTGGTGGGTTGGTTTACCTAGGTTTTTGACCTGGCTAAGATAGGATTAGCCTATGGTCAGCCTGGCTCGGATACCAAGTTTGTCAGGACCGGATTTTCGGGATATTCATTTCCTGGAAAGTGGCCCTTGTGCTCACCAGCCCCAGGATTACTGTTAGCTGATGAGTCACCAACTTGATACAGAAAACTCCAAGCAAGTACATAATATGTAGTACATGACCATCCTGGCCTAGGAGTACCACAATTGGTTTCTAGTGGTTGATGGCGGAAGCGGTTTGTGGATCATCAGCGTCTATGGGACTCCATTTCCCACAGGAACAGCTGACCAGGATAATAACTAATGTTCTGGTTTAGTAATTTTTCCTCCGAAGACCGACACTAAGACCGACACTTGACCCATCCCAAACTGTAGTCCTTAACCATGGACACGACTATTCGAATAGGTATAATATCTCTGTAGAGGGTGTACTCTTTACCCACGAGCAACGGATTTCTTTAGTCCATCGGAACTAATTCCGTCTACGGTCTTTTAGTCGAAAACACGCCTGACTTGCACACACCAGCTTAACTTTGCTCGTGTCTGGAATCACCCACGACACCTGTTAAGCAAAACTCTAAGTGGGGAGGCTACAACCTCGCGTAGCATGGGATGAAATTTCTATCGCGCTCTCTAAGGGGTGCCCGCAGAGAAGAAAAACTCTATTTTGCTATGGGCCAAAACTAGTGTTTTTTCGGATTTCTAGTCTAGTGTAAGTGCAGGGCTAGAGAGTTCTCTTCCAGTATTCTTAGCTGACTGTCCGCTTGCTTGACTCGAACAAATAGCTTTTGTTTCCACAAGGCAGATCCCATTCCTCGAATGCAAAGGACAAGAAAGACGGATTCTGGCTGGAAGGAAGGGTTCTCGTATTGGTTCTTCTGGTGCGCTACTTCCTTGTGCTGTGCCAGATTGGAATTGGTATCGGAATCCTGGTTGGTAGAAGGAAGCTCGGGTATTGCTTATTGTCGAAAGCACTCGTTTGTTCCGGCTCGTGAGTTGAAAGCACTCGTTTGTTCCGGCTCGTGATGTGTCTGACGCATGCATAGAATCAAGATCTATTGAGACCAGGATGTTTGTTTCTTCCTCGAAACAAGAGATACGCTCTGGCTTATTTGCATTCGACCGGAGAACCTCACTTATCAACTGCCCTGGATTGGATCTACTTACGATTTGAGAAACTGGCTCCAGAACCCCTGTTTTTGATGCAGAATCGGTGGTTCCTTCTCTTTTTCGTGATTTCATCCATAAATCAATGGAAAGAGCACTTTATTTAGTGAATTGACACGTTCCTGATGCTTTTACAGTAGCAGCAGTCTCGGTAGCAGAAGTAGATCCGAGTGTAGATACCGAGATCATATCACCACTATTGACTATTTCAATTCATTCACATCTGCTCGTATCAATCAAAGTTTCCTATCAAGCAATCCCAGCAGCAATCAAGTTGGCACCCACTATATAAGATGCTCTATTTCCTGATCTTGTCCCAAACCCAACTCGGCACTTTTAGACCTGGCCTGGATCCCTCCCTTCTCCGACAATATATGCAACCTTAAAGAAAAGAGACCACTCTCAGAATGACCCTTCGGAAAGCCCCACAACAAGCTATCCCAGAAGAAATTGTATAACTTGGCCAAAGTATTCACTTCCAGTTCCCTTTGCAATAAGATCACAGTAGATAATGTTTAGAAGGCTCACTCTCTCGTCTACAAAAAATAGATGTGTGCTTACTTCTTGGAGATTGACTCTTGCCGGTAAGTGCACACCCTCAATAGTATCTCTATAGACTTTATAGAGTATTTCCAATTGATAAATGATTTGTTCTTTAAGAACATCTTTGGATATATCAGTTACTTGTGTTTCAACATTAATAGCATTTATGTGATGGATCATCCGGCCAGCCCTAACGGCGACAAGAATAGCTATCGACAATGACAAACCCAATGATACAATATACTAAAATATAATCGTTTCCATAAAAATCTGCCATCATTTTTTGAGTCATACTTGTCCCATAGCGGACTCACTCTTGTCTTGCTTCATCTAAGGAGTGATAAGTGCCAGGAGTCTGCCTCTAGCATCAATACATGTCCTAGTTACGAACAAAGAAGCGGTGCTGTCTCCTTAGCGTTAGCGGCCTTATGCCTATTTCAGTATACGCCCGTGTCAATATGTCTAGACTTACCTATACCCATGCTTCCTTCTTCTTTGACTAGCTTGCTTCCCCTATCAAATAGAACAGGAATGACTACGTGCTTGGCCATCGTTAGTAAGCCCGCGTAGGGTAGGACCATCATCGAGCAAATGTTCCTTCAAAGGCGTGGAGCGTGCTATGACAGATTTTCATCCCGCAAGAGGATGCGCCTAACTAAAACGCTGAAAGGCAGTGCAGCCCAATCCGTTGCTTTGCTTGTTGGGTCCACTTTTTGAAAGTTTCTTTGTTCGTAACATTAGTAGTTACTCACTGCATTAGTAGTTACTCACTGGGTGGGTGCACCAACGGCTTTCTAGGAATTTGAGTTGCTCAATACGGACGGAAAGATTCTTTCGTGAAATAAAAGAACGACAGCGGCAGGTTGATGAGTGTCACGACCGGTTTTCCGGGCATTAATTTCCAGAAAATGGCCTTCGTGCTCACCAGCCCCAGGATTACTGTTAGCTGATGAGGCACCAACTTGATACAGAAATTCCAAGCAAAAATAGAAAATATGTAGTACAAGACCATTCTGGCCTGTGAGTACAACAATTGGGTTTCTAGTGGTTGATGGCAGAAGCGGTTTGTGGGTCGTCAGTGTCTATGGGACTCCATTTCCCAAAGGAACAGCTGACCAGGTTAACTCCTATCTTCGCGAGGCTGCTATCTCCGTTGCTTAGTTTCCGGGGCTGTCACCGCAACGCTCCTCTCCAAGCAGAAATCTGGCCAAGACAATAGCTAGGGACAAGCCAGTGAGTACTTTGAATGTACTCGCAAACATTATGAACACAGGTATAACATAACAATGATGTGCTGAAAATATTTTATGCTCATGACGTCAGTCACGAAAGATAAATAAAACTCTGATGCGTGCAAGCATGTTATTTATGAATATGCAGTAACATAGTAGTATTAAAATTTACGAAATAAATAACAAGCAATGCCACAGTCGGGCGTCTTAGCGACACCACATAAAGGGCTTTAAAAGAAATGCCACAGTTGGGCGTCTTAGCGACACCACATAAAGGGCTTTAAAAGAAATGCCATAGTCGGGCGTCTTAGCGACACCACATAAAGGGCTTTAAGAGAAATGCCACAGTCGGGCGTCTTAGCGACACCACATAAAGGGCTTATAAAATAAATAAACAACAAGCAATGCCACAGTCGGGCGTCTCAGCGACACCACATAAAGGGCTTATAAAGTAATTAAATGACAAACAATGCCACAGTCGGGCGTCTCAGCGACACCACATAAAGGGCTTATAAAATAAATAATTAACAATGAATATCCAGGAGGTAGAACCATCCCAGGGATACTCGATAATACAAATAATGCAACGGGTTAGTCCATCACAAAATAATAGTCATGGTCCTCACAAGTAACTAGTCAGTATCCAAGTTTGGTTTAATAATATCTCCTCCGAAGACCGACACTAAGACCAACACTTGACCCATCCCAGACTGTAATCCTTAACCATGGACACGGCTATTCGAATAGGTTTAATCTCTGCAGAGGGTGTACTCTTTACCCACGAGTAACGAATTCCTTTAGTCCATCGGGACTAATTCCGTCTACGGCCTTTTAGTTGAAAACACGCCTAACTTGCACACACCAGCTTAACTCATCGGTGTCTGGAATCACCCACGACACTTGTTAAGCAAAACTCTAAGTGGGGAGGCTACAACCTCGCGTAGCATGGGATCAAATTTATATCGCGTGCTCTAAGGTGTGGCCTCCCCTCTCGGTCCCAACCGGAAACACCCATGCCCCCGGACCAGTTGGCCTGCCTACCGGCTACAACCGGTATCTTCCACCATGGCCTCTCTGTATGGTGTGTGCTTGAAAGGGGTTGACGACCTACTGAACCGTACCCTACCTGCGGCAGGTACAAGTGGTAGTACAAAACAAGTATGGGGGTTACTCGAACAAGACTCGATCTACGGTCGACTCAGGAGGTTTATAAATTCCCTGCATGACATGTGTAACAAATATATTTCAACCAAAAAAATCACCACTCAATATACCTTACCATGCCATACCGGACATAACCGTCCCGACGGAGACCGGCGATAAGCTCACGCCTACCCAAGGTAGAGGCTTTCCCGGATTTCTTTCCGGCATGCATGCAAGGCACATGAGGTTGATTACCATCACAAGTATATTCATTTCCAACAGCAAGGAAATCACTAATATGCCTTCATGCAAATGATCATATCACATGAAATAACAAGTTCTCCGATATAAGGTGGTGTTATAAACGTGTCAACTAACACACCAAAAATATTATTCCGGGGTTCAGAATGCTTGCCTTCAAGGTGTGGAGAGGTGGGGGTGCTCTCCAAAACTTTTTGAAAGTTTTCTTCCTCTCTCCAAAATCCTATTTTCAATAAATTTGAATTAACACACAATTTCAAAACAGCACAAAAAATTTGTTCAAATTTTTTTTTCAAATAAATATGATAAAAAACTAGAAAAAAATTTAAAGAGGTCAGAAAAAGAATCAATCAAAAATCATTTTTTGTTTAAAAGTTATAAGGGTCTTAACCCAAGGACTTTTCTGTAATGAAACAGAAACTTCTCAGGTGGCTGAATAGAAAAAGATCAGAAAAACGCTTCAGACTAAAAGCGTATTTGCCCGAATGCGTTTTCAGAAAACGTTTCGTTTAAAAGAAAAGAGAGACTGACGGGAGGGTCCCACCCGTCGGGTTTGAGTTTTCAAACGGGGAAGAAACAGAGCTCGTCGGCGCCCGAGAGCTGCGGTGGTCGCCGGCGGCGATCCACGGCGAGTTAGGAGGATCGGAGAGTACCTACGTGCTCAGCGTGTCCTTCCGCGTCGGTGGGTGGTGGTGGTGGTCGTCGGCGAGCACCACGTCAATGACGGTCCTTGCTCCGGCGGACGGCGGCTCGGGTGGAGTTGGATCTCGTCGGGGAGGGCTGCGGAGGTCAAATTGAAGCCTGGGTTAGATCAATGGGTGCTCGAGGAGACAACTGACGAGGTCTGGGCGGCGGGGATGGCCTCACCGGAGTGAATCGAGCTGGTGGCCGAGGCGGAACGGGGCGGACGGGGTTGGGGGAGGAGGCCTCCTCGAGGTCCTCCTAGTGGCTTGGCGGGGTGTTTGTGGGGTGCAGTGGTGACGCGTGCTCGAGAGCGAGCTCGGGACCTCTTTTTATAGGCGATCCGAGGCGGTGGTCATGAACGGGGATCTCCGGCGATGGTTACGGCGGCGCAGTGCTTGGTCGGGGCGTTTAGGAGGTTGGGAAACAACGTGGAGGTCCATTGGTTCCGTTTAGGTGCTAACCGCAGCGGGATTAGGTTGCTTAGGGGGAGCTCGACGGAACGGGGCGGCGCGGGCCCGTCGGCGGCAGGGAGCGTGCTCTGTGCGTGCCGCGCCACGGCGATGGTGCTGCATGCGTGCGCTGGCGAGGAAATGGCCACGCGGAGTCACCAGGAGGTTTGGGCGGCGCCGAACGGCGTTATGCCGCCGTTTTGCTCTCTGTCGGCCGCTACAGTGGTTTGGCCGCCGCAAGACACGCCGGCGCAGGCGGGCCAGGGTGCTACCGACGCCAGGAACGTGCCAAGTGCACGTGTGAGGCTCCGTACAAGCAAGCTAGGCCGTGAGTAACGTGCCAGGTGCACTGTGAGCATGTGACTGAATTTCTGACGAAGATCGACACTGAAACTCTGAACTTAACTGAAGATGAACAGAAATAGTGTATGCAAGGTGTTCAACAGAATGATCAAGGCATGTAGGGATTTTTCCTTGAGCTGATTTTTGGTGGAGTGGTCTCTCATTGCACCTGGAGGCTGCCTGAATTTTCGTAGAATTATTGGAGAAGGGAAGATATGAATTTCACCAAATTTGACAAATCTGGTCCAAACCTGCAGAGGTTGAAACTTGAAAATTTTAAAAAGAAGAAGAGTGGATCTTGATGGTCCTAGGTTGTGGGTGCTAAGGACTATCCAGAAGAGTTGGTTTGAGATCAAAACTCAAAGGAAATTAGGTACTTGCTTGGCAAATCACCTAGGCTGGACCAGAATGGAAAAGAGGTTGATTCACTCAAAATTTTCAAAGAATAGCACTAGGTTTTTGCATAATGTTCAATCATATGCTACTACCAACATCCCATAATTTTGGTGGAGGCCAGAAAGAAATATTTTAATGGGTTGTAGTGCAAATTTGCACTCTGGACCAGAGAAGAAAAATTGATGCAGAGCTCAAAATATTACATGAATAAAAGATATTTTTGTATAAAAGTGATTTAAAAACATCACATGACATCTCCAAATTTTGGTTGGAATTTTAGGTGAATTTATCAAATGGTTGTAGTTCAATTATGGCCATATAACCTTGGAAAACCATTTTTCAAGAAAATAAAGATTAAGCAAATTAATTATGTAATTAGTTATACTGATAAAAGAAAAATTTTTCTTGAGAGGTTAAACAAGTCCAATAACATATTTGAAAGATTTTCACTTTAGGGAACAACTCCATGATAATAAGAAAGGAAATGTTTAAAAAAATCAAAAGGGAGTCCAAAAAATCAAAGTTTTAATTCCTGGCAAAAAATTTAATTTAATAAAACAAGGCCAAAATTTTGGGGTGTCACAATGAGGGAAAGGAAACCAGATCTTTTTTCTATGGTATGGCCTGGGTGGCCTAAGCGAAATCCCGAGATATGAAGGAGCCGATCAATCTACCCGCCCGAGGTAAGCTTGCTCCTCACTTGAGTTGAAGCTGCCTCCGCTCCCTGCCGTCATACGGATTGATTCACTTTATCTTGACATACGCTACGCATATATTTGCTAGAGATATCAATCGAAATAGGAGCTTTCTAAAAATAGAAATCGATATATCCATGGTATTGAATGGACAAGAATTGAATGGGATTGTGGCACCCAGTGATACACTACGCCATGTTACGAACAAAGAAATGATCAAGAATTTCATTATGGCATGGCACTATAGGCCATCGATTCGGTTATAGGAGTAGACGCGGGCAATGGCAAAGAGGAACATTTGGACGGACGACCTCCAAGACACGAGTCACTACTTTAGAACTACGTTATTCCCTGGCGTCGGGTACACATCCGGGGTTGAAGAAGGGACACATATCAAATAAATGCGATCTAGATCCCTTTAACAGATTAGCAGCATCTTCGCATTCCGAGCCGAGACTAATATGATTACCTACCGAATTGGAGGAATCAAAGATCCTTACTTGAGGAACTTAACTGGCACTCTACTGATTGGACTTTACCGACTTCAGAAACCAGACAAGATTCTATACCGAGCTGACCTATCAACCAGACAGACTTGAACAACTGACCTGTCTGCTATTGTTATTGCCGGGCCTCCAGACCATACCAATTCACCGAGTTAGAAACCGGACCAGAGCTATTAACCGACTTGACGTGCTTTCCTGACTGACTGACCGGACAGACCAATCCAACGAACTGACTTTGCTAGCTTATCGAGCCGACGAGACAAGACGGATCCATATAAGGATACCAGCAACCCGAAGAGAAGAACCCCAGTTTATTAGAGAGATCCGTTCTATTTCACTAGTTGGGTTTCTGTCTCGCCCTGGCATCTTTGGACAAGAATAATAAGTATAAGTAGCAGCTTCCTATTCCTTAGTACTTTCCTGTAGTGTAGTTTCTCAAACCAGTGCTTTTCCTGGAATGGATAGAATTCCTCAACTCTAGGAAAACCTGGTATGACAAATTCCGTATAATATGCAAAATTATGTTTCCGTATAAAATAAATAAGTAGACTAGCTCTGGACCGGAAATCGAAACCCTGGAAACAAAAGACAGGACAGGTATGAATCACTAAACCTGAGAGCTTCCTTCTCTTCTCCGCTTTGCTATGTTACTCCTTTTGCAGATGGTTGGTCACCACTCTTAGGATTTTTGTTCTCTGCTTGTGGTGGGTCTCCAATCTTGATCCGGTGCTGACTTAATAGGGAAACCTACCTAGAAAATGCCCCCTTTTCCGGTCCGGTTAACAAAGCCTGTAAACCAAGAGCGGAATGAAGAGCTAAAACGTCACCTTTACCCTTATCCTATTTCTTTCTTACTTGTAAACCAGACCGCGTCATTCCTTTTTTCTTTCTTGGGTAAGGAAGGGACGGCTATTCCCACAGGTTGATCTTGATAAAATGTGCAGCGGTAAGCAACTAATAATCTCGATGCAGGACTACCGTTCCCATAGGTTCCTCCTCCAAAACCTTCTTAGGTGAAAAAGACTGGAAGGGCTTATTCCCACTGCTGATTACTGAGAACCTTCTACCGGGAAAGATTTCCTTCTATGCCTAGTGGTTTTTGAATTGGAAATGGGAAAGGCAGAGAGAATTTACTCAAATTCCACTATGTTATGTATATAATGATCGGGTTGCGTCTGGTATGGTCGGGGTGCTTTATCTAAACTAGGCAGGATAACTTGGCTAACTTTCCTACTCTGATAGCATCTCTGAACGGCAGGTACCCTCAACCGCCGTAACGAAGGAATGAATCTATTAAGTGGGAAAGAGCCCTCGTGGCAGCTATATCCGTGAGGATTCCAAGTGTTCTAATTCATCTCGTTACAGACCCACATCAAACATGCAACTGCTTGTCGCATACTCCTGCTACTCCGACCTACGCTTCTCACATCGCATCCTTGGTCCTTAAACGACGGTATATTCTTTTTTCCGGGTTCTATGAGCGTAAATGGAGACACTTCCCCCTTCTTCGACATATGAATATGCCTCGCCTCGAAGATAAAGAAATCCTAAGTAAGGAGAGAGATTCTCCACACGAACGAACGACCCGTCAGGTTCGAACTGACTTAGGTTGGACCAGGACCCACCTATCTCCACCAAGAAGGAATCGCTTTGGTTACGCAGTTCAGTTAATACTCCGACTCGCGTAACCCCGAATGGCAATGTTGTTATTGCGGTTGGTCAGATCAATAAGACAACAAGGGAGTCAGAATATTCTGATAATAGCAAACAGGGCTTTGGAATCTATGGAAGGAGCCTTCAATGCTTCTCCAGTGTCAACCATTAGTTGATAACAGAATGAAATGCCACAATTAAGTTGAAAAAGAGAGTCATTAAAAAGAGGCATGCTTGAAAAAGAGTACAGATAATATGTTATGGATGTGAGGAGCCTCACCCAGTACTTTTCTTACTAAACTAAAAAACTCTACTCTCCTTTCACAGCCAACCCACCCATTGCTTTTTCGAGCTCGATAAAAAGGAAAGTTCACGTGCCAATCCTTACCATTGGTAACTGTAATTACCAAGCCTAATATTTCACTGAATACCGAGTAAAGCAAGCAAGAAAGAGGGAAGGAGCAGCTGTTTTCGAGCTAGGCTTGATCCCTTTTTCATCCACTTCTCGCTATTTGTAATTCTACTTGAATTAGTTCTTCCTAAGTTTAGTGAGGTGAGTACTGCATCCATAACTAGAGGACCTGCTTTTCTGCTTGGCTCCCAGGGGAAGTTGGATTGGACAAGAGGAATTGAAGCGCAAGGAAGGCAGTCGGTATTCAAACAACTATTCAGAGTTCCCAACTCTGGGTAAAGGAAATCTGTACTTGACGACTGAACCAAATCCTTTGCCTTTATTTATTCTATTATTTTGATATAGATCAGCTGAAAACAAAACAAAAATACTACTACGTTGGGACAATGACCCACCTTTCTCTACTCAACCTGTCATCTTCTCTCCTCGCTCCCTGGGACAAATAAGACTATTTATTAAGTGATAAACAAGAGAAACTAGTGATATTATCTAAGCTTCTGGCCATGTCTGATTGGCATTCAAGTCTGCCTTCCATTGCTTGAAAAGGCCTAGCACCGTAAGTAGCAATTGGCTATGTCCAAACTCAAACGTCGTATTTTATCTAAGCACGGGAGTCGTAATAAGGAAACAAGACATAACAATGGGAAGTATCCGCTAGTTATAACGTAGTATAAAGAGAGCTATTTCATGGATCTTGGTCACAATAAAAAGAATCCAATAATGATCTATCAACTAAATGAGTTTATTATATAATCCTGTATCTTCAAGGTTGTTAAGATGATTTAGTAGATGTGTCGGTATCGTTTTCATCTGCCGTTGGGAGTGACTGCTTTGCTAATCTATCCTTTTATCCTTCTTTTCGGAGACAAGCACATATTACCGTAACCTAGTGATTAATATATCATGTTGGTACTACTTCGTTGAGCAATCAATCCTTTTTCCATTCTTGTTCTGAGGTTGTCAGCTTCCTCCGATGGCACCACTTGTACTCTCTGTCGGAATCTATAGACATAGTTTCTGGGCGTCTTTAAAAACTGATCGACATAGTTGTCACACACAAACCTGCGCAACGGCTTTGGAGTAAAAGAATCTCCTTCCCGGTCACACACATCATCTCGAGCGCGGAATCTACTACTCTAACAAGATACTCGGCTCGGGTAAATCCTGCTTTCGTTATGTGAGGAAAGTGAAAGGTAAGAGGGAAAGGGAGACACTGGGCAATCCGGAATCGATGAAATCATTGTTTTTTTGCCTTGTAATATGTCTGGTTACATTCCAAAGATGAATCAGACCAGGAGATAGATAAGCGCTATGGCGGACACATGAAATAAGAATTTGAAAAGTAATGATCAACTTTATGGATCCATAGGTAGAGTCACTTGTGAAGCTATGGGATGGGACAAGACTCAAAAGTTCCAAAAGTAAGTGAAGTGGGACGCTGAGTTCATTGCTGCGACCGAGGGTCCACAGCCAGCCAATTTGATGACCGCGTAGGAACAGGTTCCGAATGCTCACAATAATGTAGTTGGAAATGAAAAAAGGCTCCTAAATTGATACCTAATAATAGCTTAGCAGCTCCTTCGTTTTACTAAAGAGCCAAGTTCGGACAAGCAACTCGGAAGGAGGAATGTGTTGAGATGCCTATTCCTAAGAGAGAAAAGCGGAGGACGTATGATAGCTGAGAGGATGTCGGTAAACGACGGAGTTTAAGGAGTTGTTTTTGAATTCGGCATGGCATATTTCATTTTTTTAATGAGAACGTCGTCTCCTTGCTTACCCGCCTGGCCAATGGAAGGAATTAATTACCTTAGTCAGTCAGCGAAAGAAATAATATCACCAGTTCATCATCCCAATCCTTCCTATTAGTTTCATTAATTAATTCAGCCCCAGAGTGTTGGCAATCAAGGGCCAAGAAAGAATCCCAAGTCTATCCTATCTCGCCACGGTCGAAAGCACGATCCCTTTCTCTTCCTATACCGAAATCGTCGTTTCATTCCTCCGCAACTTCTATCGCGGACATGATCCAATCTACCTTGCAAGACAGATTAAGATATAAATTAAGGCTTTCCCAAGCTGGAGCATAACCTCTGGTAGAGGCATTCACCCAGAGACAGAGAAGTGGGAAACCGCGGATGAAAAGAATACCGAGGTCTTTGATAGAAAACTTCTACGCGAGCTTTCTAACTAAAAGGAATCTCTTATTCATATGGCATAAAATGGAAAAACTTGATGGAGATTTCTTCTCCATTTCCATGGTACAGTCCCTTTGCATGCTACAGTTCCATTACTTACTACCTGAATTTGCTATATACGAAATTCTGACATCTACGGTACTTGTCGTCTACTTCTGGTGGAAGCAATTCCAAAGGTGAAGATAATACTGAGCCGAATAGTAATGAGGGGAATGCAAAATCTAGCAAAGGTAAGAAGGGTCAAGGAAGAATAGCAGTGACTTATAAAAGGAAAGCACCGAATAAAAGGAAGGAGATCCATCTTTATTTTTTGCATGTGGTCAATGCGTTTGCTGATTGATAACTGTCTAATCTTAAGATGGTTTTGTGGCACGTTACAAACATACATATACAGTAGAAATATAGTTGTGTTTAGTTAGGTTGAAGAATTTTTACCTTCTTTTTGAAATGAGATATAGTGCTTTCTTTGTTCGGTAGGAGATTTTGCACTTTCATATTCTAGTTCCTCATTTGAGCGTTCTTTTGCTCTGTTGGTGGGGCATAAACTCATAAATAGTGTGTGTTTTTTCTTTAAAGAATAGTAAAAGTATGCATTCAAGTAGTAGCTTTTTCTAAATAGTCGAGTAGGGCTGGCAACAAGGACTAGGAAGATACGGGCTAGTTTGTTTTTTTAGGGGATTTATTTATGCAAGATATGCACGTGAGTAGGTCAGTATATGCGTATTTGCCAGTAGAGGAAAACATGTAGTAAGTAGGCTTGCTTTTTCGTAGGGATAGGTAGCTTGACAAGGGATGCCTGGGATAGCACATAGGAAAAGTATAGAAGGAAAGGCGGAGGGAAAGTAGCCGTGGTCAAGGTAAACAAGTACTAGGTCTTTTCTTTCCGAAGCAAGTCAAGGACAACTAGGTCAGTCTGGGGGGGGCAATCCTCTAGATCGATACTTCTCTTCCACAGACTAAACCAATTAATAAACAATTTACAGAGTATTCTTGCATTCCTATCTGGTCTGCATCTCTCCTATCGAAACTATAATATAACCTTAATGGAAGGGCCCTGGTTCTGCGTTGCCAAACCGATAAATCCAGAAATTGTAGATGAATTCATCGGGCTTAACGTGTGATTTCGTTATAAGTGAACAGGCATCGTCGTCCAGCCGTGTCGAGTTGGGATTAGAGGAGAGAGCTCGAATGGATAGGTCCAGTGAGGCGGGTGTGGAGCACGAAGGATTAAGAAGGTCCTCTTTATTTCCGGAATCAACAAGAAAGACTTAGCAGCCCAAATAAAGTAACCCTTTCCCCCTCCCGAGTCTATCGTATCCATAGTTTCAGTGGGTATTGAACTGCGAAGCGAGGAAGCTATTTCAATTGAACGGGCTTACTTTCTTACTTGGTTCTTTTGTAGAACAACCTTGGTATGAAGCTAGAAGATTCACACTATATAAGCATAAGCAATTCAAACTAGACATTTCGACCTGCATCCCACCCGAGAAATAATAAGCAAAGAGCTCGTAAGTCGGGCATAGAGAAAGCGACTCCTTGTTGGTGTAAGATAGGTGTTGGTCCGATTCACCTATGTCAGTTCGAACCTGACGAGTCGTTCGTTCGTGTGGGGAATCTCTCTCCTTTTCTTCTAAGTCTTGCTTCATTAAGTTACTTGCTCTCTCTGCCTCATAACAATAATCAATATTCAAATACTTTATGCTAAATTCTGTATAGCAATCAATGTCTGAGGGCATAGAGAACCTTAAGAGGATAGGAAAGTCTATTTATTTGAGACCAGTGAGGTCAGAAATTCAAGCATTCGGGTCAAGACTATAAGGCGCTATCAGGCCATACCTCAAAAGGCTCGCTACCTTCTCTAGATACTTGATTGGAAGAGAGGGTAGATGTAAGAGAGTTAAAGCACTTCGCTGGAAGAAGGGTATAATGGAAAGTCAATCAATATTTCATCCGGAACTAAATAGGTCATTTACGACTCAATGGTTTATCAATCAAATACATCAGCATTCCAAAATACTACCCGCTAACGCCCTCACTCTTTGACATAGAGGTCTTAGCCCCACCTTTACTTATATCTTAGACTTATACTCTTCCTTACTTCCCTTCTCTAGCCATGTGGTTGAGGATATTTGAAAAAAAGAAGAAATTGACAATACTTACTATCGATGCCTAAGAGTAGGTCTTTACCAGCTTGCCTAATAAGAGTAGTTTAATACCGGCTTACTTGTACAAGCTTATACTATAAGAGTGAGTACGCTACCTTCTTGATTATTATCATCAGAAAGATATTTTGAAACCATCCTGGTGTCATTTACTTTCATAAAGCAAATCTTAGTAAATAAATGTGGGTGATCCTACTTAGAATAAGACTTATATTGTGGTGTTAGGTACTAATATAACTCCACTTTATGCGTATAGGAAGGCAGCAGCTTAGAATGCTAAACAGGCCTGGACAGAAGAAGTAGACGAAAGAACTCCAGGCTGTGTCGTCATTCTCAATCCTGAAAACAGAGCGCACATCCTGAGGAAGGCGCGTCATGCAAAGGTTCCCATTTTTTTTCCTTAGTTGACCCCGTGTTTCTATCGGATCCTAAGCTTCATCAGGACAAGCGCATAAACCATCCCATCCCGGTAGAGGGGACAGAGCAGCTCAACGGGCTAATCAGTGACCTCATCTACCCAAAGACTTTATTTCTGCTGTACTTTCTTAAGCAATAGGAATCAGAATTTCGTAGGTAGAGGGGGCCAAGGTGCCAGAAACATGGATTTCATGGAAACAAGGTAATCCGTAGTTGGTAGCAGATGTTCCGCGGGATCAGATATCCTCCGTCTTGTCTCTGCATTCGAGGAATGCTTGTAGCTGTGCTAGGCGTGAGAAGAACTCTACAATACGATTTCTACGATTGGTACCAGATTGGAATTCATTCTCGGAACTCTCCTCTAGAGAATGGCCTGGCTAAAGAGAGTGATAGATCCATCGTGTCGTGTGGAAACTAAAGCTAGGCGCCGCTATTCGTCCTCAGCCGTATTCTCATTCTGGGAAAAGGTATGGCTCGTTCTGGGAAACGATTAGTAGTAGTGGTGGATGGCAGGTATGGAAGGATCCCGGCAAGTTCCTATCTGAGATTACCACCGGCCCTGCCCTGAGCTGACTTCTTTGCTAGTAGTGAAGTGCGTTTTCACTTAGCTGGAAAAGTCCATAATCCGATTTGACCTCGGGAGCCTGTCCACGGATCTGATCAAAGTATGATTCCCTAGTGCCAAAAGTCCTAAAGCCTGAAAGTATGATTCCCTAGTGCCAAAAGTATTTTCAGAAAGCTCCTATTTCGATTGATATCTCTAGCAAATATATGCGTAGCATATGTCAAGATAAAGTGAATCAATCCGTATGACGGCAGGGAGTGGAGGCAGCTTCAACTCAAGTGAGGAGCAAGCTTACCTCGGGCGGGTAGATTGATCGGCTCCTTCATATCTCGGGATTTCGCTTAGGCCACCCAGGCCATACCATAGAAAAAAGATCTGGTTTCCTTTCCCTCATCAACCTGCCGCTGTCGTTCTTTTATTTCACGAAAGAATCTTTCCGTCCGTATTGAGCAACTCAAATTCCTAGAAAGCCGTTGGTGCACCCACCCAGTGAGTAACTTCTAATGCAGTGAGTAACTACTAATGTTATGAACAAAGAAACTTTCAAAAAGTGGACCCAACAAGCAAAGCAACGGATTGGGCTGCACTGCCTTTCGGCGTTTTAGTTAGGCGCATCCTCTTGCGGGATGAAAATCTGCCATAGCACGCTCCACGCCTTTGAAGGAACATTTGCTCGATGATGGTCCTACCCTACGCGGGCTTACTAACGATGGCCAAGCACGCAGTCATTCCCGTTCTATTTGATAGGGGAAGCAAGCTAGTCAAAGAAGAAGGAAGCATGGGTATAGGTAAGTCTAGACATATTGACACGGGCGTATACTGAAATAGGCATAAGGCCGCTAACGCTAAGGAGATAGCACCGCTTCTTTGTTCGTAACTAGGACATGTATTGATGCTAGAGGCAGACTCCTGGCACTTATCACTCCTTAGATGAAGCAAGACAAGAGTGAGTCCGCTAAGGGACAAGTATGACTCAAAAAATGATGGCAGATTTTTATGGAAACGATTATATTTTAGTATATTGTATCATTGGGTTTGTCATTGTCGATAGCTATTCTTGTCGCCATTAGGGCTGGCCGGATGATCCATCACATAAATGCTATTAATGTTGAAACACAAGTAACTGATATATCCAAAGATATTCTTAAAGAACAAATCATTTATCAATTGGAAATACTCTATAAAGTCTATAGAGATACTACTGAGGGTGTGCACTTACCGGCAGGAGTCAATCTCCAAGAAGTAAGCACACATCTATTTTTTGTAGACGAGAGAGTGAGCCTTCTAAACAGTATCTACTGGGATCTTATTGCAAAGGGAACTGGAAGTGAATACTTTGGCCAAGTTATACAATTTCTTCTGGGATAGCTTGTTGTGGGGCTTTCCGAAGGGTCGTTCTGAGAGTGGTCTCTTTTCTTTAAGGTTGCATATATTGACGGAGAAGGGAGGGATCCAGGCCAGTTCTAAAAGTGCCGAGTTGGGTTTGGGACAAGATCAGGAAATAGTGCATCTTATATAGTGGGTGCCAACTTGATTGCTGCTGGGATTGCTTGATAGGAAACTTTGATTGATACGAGCAGATGTGAATGAATTGAAACAGTTAATAGTGGTGATATGATCCCGGTATCTACACTCGGATCTACTTCTGCTACCGAGACTGCTGCTACTGTAAAAGCATCAGGAACGTGTCAATTCACTGAATATAGTGCTCTTTCCATTGATTTATGGATGAAATCATGAAAAAGAGAAGGAACCACCGATTCTGCATCAAAAACAGGGGTTCTGGAGCCAGTTTCTCAAATCGTAAGTAGATCCAATCCAGGGCAGTTGATAAGTGAGGTTCTCCGCTCGAATGCAAATAAGCCAGAGCGTATCTCTTGTTTCGAGGAAGAAACAAACATCCTGGTCTCAATAGATCTTGATTCTGTGCATGCGTCAAACACATCACGAGCCGGAACAAACGAGTGCTTTCAACTCACGAGCCGGAACAAATGAGTGCTTTCAACAATAAGCAATACCCGATCTTCCTTCTACCAACCAGGATTCCGATACCAATTCCAATCTTTCACAGCACAATGAAGTAGCGCACTAGAAGAACCAATATGAGAACCCTTCCTTCCAGCCAGAATCCGTCTTTCTTGTCCTTTGCATTCGAGGAATGGGATCTTCCTTGTGGAAACAAAAGCTATTTGTTCGAGTCAAGAAAGCGGACAGTCAGCTAAGAATACTGGAAGAGAACTCTCTAGCCCTGCACTTAAACTAGACTAGAAATCGGAAAAAACACTAGTTTTGGCCCATAGCGAAATAGAGTTTTTCTTCTCTGCGAAAAAACACAAGGAAGTGGCTACAACCACTGACGGCGGCGCTGTAGGGAAGGGGCGGGAGTGTTGGCTGCAAGCGGGGAAGGGCCAGAACGAGCGCGAGGCGACGACAGTGGGACGCGGCGACTCGGTGCGCGCGCGTGCAAAACGTGCGCTCTGGGCGCGCCCAGAGCACGCACGCTGCGTGTTCGGAAGAATGCCACGGCATGCCAGATGGCTCCAAATCACCTAAGGTTTAGCAGGTCTAGGCTAGGGCCATCTAGGAGTTTAGTCAAGCTGGTTAAGTCTGGGGATCAAGTTCACAAAGCAAACTAATAATCATGCCAAATCTGCTTATACGCTCAAGGTGTTCGACAGAATGCTGAGTGCATCTAGGCAACTCTTGGGGTGGCCAAAAGCTCCAGACCAGTGTCTCTTTAGGTGATAGAGAGGGTGGCATTGTTAGTTTGTCAAAAGCACAAACTTGTTAGTGCAAGTTTGTGAGAAAACTGATTCTGGACAGAAAGAAAAAGGCACTAATGCATGCACTAAAAATCCTCCAATGAGTCCACTCTCTTGGACTTAAGGGTTTTGGAGGATGGGCTATAAGTAGGAAAAGGAATCATGGCTAAAATGGCAAGGTAAATGATGGTTGCTGTACAAATCACCATGCTGGACCAGAATGAAAAAGAGGTTGATTCACTCAAATTTTTCAAAGAACATCAATGGGTTTTTGCATGAAGTTGAATAATACACTCCTATTAACATCCCATAATTTTGGTGGAAGTTTTAAAGAAATATTTAAATTGGTTGTAGTGCAAAATTGCCCACTGGACCAGATTTGAAAACTTGGTGTAGAACTCAAAATATCCAATGAATGAAATATATTTTTGCATAAAAGTGATTTAAAAACATCACATGACATCCCCAAATTTTGGTTGGAATTTTAAATAAATTTATCAAATGGTTGTTGTTCAAAAAGGGCTCCAAAACTAATGAAAAGTCACTTTAAGGAATAAAGCTCAGAGAGAAATAATTATGCAAATAAATTCCACTGATAATAGAAATGTTTTTCTTGAAAGGGCAAACAATTCCAATGATATATTTGGAAAGTTTTTCACTTGAGGTAAAAATTCCATCTTAATAAGGTAAAGAAAGGCCCTGAAACCAAAAGAAAATCCAGAAAATAAAAGTTTAAATTTCCTGGCAAAATTTTAATTAATAAATCAAGGTTAAAATTTTGGGGTGTTACAGACGCCCAATCAAGCTCGTCGTGCACGGACGCACATGCCTTGGAACCTGTAGCCGGAAACATGTGTGAGGTTCTGGCAACACAGATCTCACTTGATGTTGGGTCTGTGTGCGGCTCCAGCGTCGCTGAATCTGCGGCCTCCATGGCGGGGCTAAGCCTCCCGTCCTCGGTGTGATCTAGAGCCGGAGCGGTTGTAGGTTCCATCTGTTGGGTGTGGTTCGATGACATATTTAAGTCATGTTCATCGTGGTGATAGGGAGCGGCTACTGCCGCGGTCTCGAATCCTTCGAAGATCAAGTCTCCGTGGATGTCTGCAACGTAGTTCAAGCTTCCAAATCTGACCTGGTGCCCAGGGGCGTAGCTATCTATCTGCTCTAGATGTCCAAGCGAGTTGGACTGCAGTGCGAAGCCACCGAACATGAAGATCTGTCCAGGGAGGAAGATTTCTCCCTGGACAATGTTGTTGTGGATGATTAACGGGGCCATCGAACCTCTTGGCGGCGACACAGCGGAACTCTCAATGAAAACACCAATGTCGGTGTCAAAACCGGCGGATCTCGGGTAGGGGGTCCCAAACTGTGCGTCTGAGGTTGATGGTAACAGGAGACAGGGAACACAATGTTTACCCAGGTTCGGGCCCTCTTGATGGAGGTAAAACCCTACGTCCTGCTGGATTAATATTGATGAGTATGGAGGTTACAAGATTTGATCTACCACGAGATCGTAATGGCTAAAACCTTAGAAGTCTAGCCTATATGACTACAATTGTTCTTGTCCCTATGGACTAAACCCTCTGGTTTATATAGACACTGAAGGGGACCAGGGTTGTACGAAGTCGGTTACAGAGAAAGGAATCTTCATATTAGTATGCCAAGCTTGCCTTACACGCCAAGGAAAGTCCCATATGGACACGGGTGGGAGTCTTCGGTCTTGCATCTCCACTGTCCATCAATCCGGCTTACGTACCACAGTCCGGACGCCCGAGGACCCCCTAATCTAGGACTCCCTCAAGCGCTTTCCCAAGCAGTGCTACTGGTAATTAATTGTAGCACTTGTACTAGCCTGCGCTACTACTATTATTCCGTATTTTATTTCTTTTTTATTTCATGTTGTATTCATACACCTTCATATAAGTTTTCATAGTGCAGCAATTTAGATATTGTTTTTACATCATAATAAGTTATTACATCACGGGGTGAAAGATTCGTGGACTAGTTTCAAGTGGATGGTTCTTTCACCCAATGATATAATAAAGATCATCATCATCATATCATTAACAACTTATCATCATAATACATCATTGTCATATAACACCTCCTCATGATCACCATTTTCATCAATGAGACATCACATAGCAAGTTGGTCACTAGTCATAATCACAACTACTTCTCATCATCAACTCTAACACATTGTACCACATAATAAACATTATACCTCATAGGACCTACTACATTCTATTAAGACCTACTATATTCTCTCCGGTAAAATAGCATAAAACAAGATAGCCCGTGACTCTCCATTATGGAGAATGGAGATTATCCTGTCTCCAATTCTTGCCTTTCGCACAACATTGCTTCCAAGTACCTCCTTACAACTGTCCATACATTTTTTCCATTCTTTGATATTCATGTCTTCACTGGTTTTAGAAATACGATATGGATAGGTGAGATTCGTAGGATGACCTGGCCGTATATTCAAAACATCAAGAAACCATTCTGCTACATCAGATGAGGCACACAATCGTTTGGGATTTTCTGTTGAAAAACATAGTAATAACTCCGTAGTTAGCATTGTAGTTCAGTTTTGGAACTATGCAAAAGATGCGCAGATGTCGTAATAGTAAAACATCTTACCATGGAATCTCCATGGATGTTACCATGGTTCAACACGTGCACTAGTGGCACGTATTGACCGTAATGTGGAGGAGTTCCATAATAGACATTGTAATTCTCAAGTTTAGTACAAAATGCGATCAGCTGATTTTTCTCCTTATAAGTTATTTCGGAGCCATCGGTGTAGTGGGTTTTGTCTACCATCTTCCGCACATTGTTTGAAGAATGAACATAAGCTGTCAATGGAAATAAGCTGTCAACTATTTTGAAATAAAGAATATAAATTAGTTAATAACTATGTTTGAGAAACTCACATAGCGGTAGAATCGGAAGCATATCAACAAGGACCCAAATTTCCATATTGTCTTGCTTGATGTCAGGATCACCAGGATCGATGGTGACAATCATATCCTCATAAAAACCATACATCTTGGAAAGTGCTTCCCAATTTTGGCAACCAAAATGGGTTACGCTCTGAGAATTGTATAGATTTACTTCAAAATCCATATCATGATGGGTCCTTAGGTGTATTTTCTTTGTTTTGAAATTTTCATGGTCTTCAAAACCCATCTCTCCAAGACATACCGTCTTGCATGGCATGGGATAACCTAGTTGAATTGTAAAAGATGAAAATTACATGTTTAAATAGTTGAAGTCGTGCTTAGTTATGAAAAAAACACTTGTCGTCGTTGCATACCGTTTCAACATCGAAGGTCTCCTGGAGCTTAATGCTGAAGCACCGATCTTCGTCCAGATGATGCCTGTCGCACAGACCTCGGTCGTCGTTGCACCAATAACACTCCCCCGGGAGACTTTCATCGTCGGAGTACGACATTTCCTATGTTCATAATTCAAAGATTAAACTTGTACAATTAAATATATGTACTACAAAAACTAAATTAGATGATTATTATTCATCACAGGTTGCTATCGGTCTTTCGAGTCTTTTCTTGAAAACTCTTAGCTCACGTGGTGTATACATTTGACCGTTGGTGATGGTCGCTCCTCCTTTCCTTCCCAAGTGCATTACACCAAAATTTCTAGCACACGGGAACAAAGGAGAAGTGACCCCCACGACAACAGTCGAGATTCTTCGTCCTCAACAGATTTAAAGTCAACCCGAAATATCACTTAATTATCTTTCTAGAAAATCGAGGCCACTCGATATTTCTTACATATTCTAGTACAAGTCATGCCAAAATTCAAGGAAAATTCCAGCATGACCTTTGCTAAAAAAGGACATATCGAGCGCCTGAAATTTGCGGGAACGGAAATTAATCAACACTCCGCCAAAACATAGGCCACTTGGAGGTGTAACCTGCAAATATGACCGGCCACTTGAGAAACCACATATCCTATTTGAGCAACACAAGATATACATGTTTTTACCCACATTATATCTTATAGGACTCATATTGACATGAAGATTTGGCTAGTCTCACCTCGAGGTCGGAGGGGGTCGGTGACGGGGACGACGGCGGGGATGATGGAGGGGCTCCTAGATTTTTGCAAAAACAAAAACCCTATAAGTTATCACTAATTCATCCCGAATAGTATCATACATATAACATCACTAATACAACTAAAACCTTAGCAAACGACGGGTATCGATGACGAGGATGCGGGATAGGCATCGTCGACATTGATGCAGGAATAATTGCTTAAACTAAAAAAAATAACAACAAATGTGACATGTTCAACTAGTTCTATGAATTCAACTAGTTCTTACTAAAAATAAACTTACTATAAATAAAAATGAACTAGTTCTTTCTAAAAATAAACTAGTTCAACTAGTTATATTAATTTTCTTACTAAAAATATTTTAGTTCTATTAATTCAACTAGTTCTTACTAAAAATAAACTAGTTCAATTAGTTTTATTAATTTACTTACTAATTATTTTAAACACTTGCTAAAACAGTAAGAAAAACTATATTATACAATAGTAAAACAACTACAATAAACAAGAAAAAAAGAGATGGAGGGAGGAGTGGAAGGGAGGAGGAAGGAGAGAGGAGGAGGGGGAGGAGGCTGGTGGGATCGAAGGAGAGGGGGGCGGGGGGAGGGGGGAAGGGGCGGCCGGAGGAGGGAGGGGCGGTGGGAGGAGGGTGGCCGGAGGAGGAGTGAGGAGGAGGAGGGAGGGGAGGAGGGAGGAGGGAGGAGGAGGGACATAGGGAGTAACTCGGTGGAGGAGGAGCGCGGCGGCGGCGGACGACGGCGGCGGCGAACGACGGGTTCGGCATGGGCGAGAGTGAGTGAGAGGGTTGGGCGCGTGGTGAGGATAAGGTAAGTAAGTAGTAGCGCGTTTCCGAGATAGGCACTGCTGCTATAGAACGTAGCAGTAGCGGTGGTTGCATATATGCGCTACTGCTAAGTGGGGCTAGCCATCTGCGCCTAGTACAAACATAGCAGCAGCACATTTTCCTAGAACGCGCTACCGCTAAAGTATTAGTAGTAGCATGGTTTATTTAAACACGCTACTACTAAGTAGAAGTAGTGCATTGTTTTGTCCGCTACTACTAAGATGTTGTGTATAAGGTTTTCCCTAGTAGTGTACCACCTCTCTTGCGGCATCGAGTATGCATCAGGGGTGCGATGGCTGTCGCTGGCATTGAAGCAGACTTGCGACGGTAGACGGGTGCATCGGGGGATAAGTCCCGTTGCAGTGGAAGAGAAGGTCGTGTGAGCGGCCCCAGGAAAGAGGACGACAGCGCCGATGAAGCGAGAGGACGCAATGCAAGGCTCTTGGTCCATCCACGGGGATGAGAAACATCCATCTCTAGGAGTGGACGACGTGGTCTTGGTAGGCGCTCTGGCATGGTGGAGGACGGCGGTTATGAATGGAGTGGTGGGCGGAGGAGGCTGGTGTGGGGACGGTGTTCTAGCGCGGACGGTGTATGAATGGGAAAATGGAGGGAGAGGTACGGCGAAAAATATTTTTGGGATGCGCCTGTCTGAAATATGGGAGAGTTACTGTCGGCGTTCTGGGAACGGGGATCCCCGGACATGCCTGCCTGCGGCCCACGGCGTGGTTCCACTAGTGGCCCTATGCAGCCCATCTTGACCAGCAAGCACTCAAGACCCTCGTGAGGGGCCAAGCCTCGCGAGGCAGACAATGCAAGACCTCCTCGGGGGCAGCCTCACTAGGCTGGCTCGCGAGGGGCGGAGAGATCAAGGCAAGGGAGATCTCGCGAGGTCCCCATGACGTAAGGCCTGACGACCAAGGCCAGGTGGGCGCCAGCGCGTGCAGTGTCCTCGTTTCCTCTTTGGTGCTAAAGAGGCAATCTTAGGCGCGGAGTTCCGAGGCATCAAGCAAAGGTTTCCATATCGGTGCAACAAGACCAAGACCAGCAGGACGGAGGTCACCGTGGACACCAAGACGGCGTAACCACCAGAGCCTTTGGTAGGCGAAGACTACTTTTGTCAGGATAACTTGTACTAGTTGTGATCATTCGGACCAACAAACACCACACAAGCTCGCCAAGAACAAGAACACCTCTCCTCATGAGGCCGTTCTTCCCCTTGTAACTCTTCATCCTCAGCCCATGAGGCAATCCACCACACCACACGGGAGTAGGGTATTACACCGCAACGATGGCCCAAACCAGTTTAAATCTTGTGTCCCTCTGTTCTATGAGTTCCACGCGCTAAGACTTGAGATTGCGGTGAGTGCCAGAGCTAGAGGGGGAGAGATCTTCGTGCGCACCCCAGTGTTCGAACCTCAAGGGTTTTGATGGAACCTGAATGAGACATTTGGCATGCCTGGTAGGGGGTGCACCGAAGCTCCACCTCTCCGATTGCTTCGTCTAGCTTCATGGGGGACGCTACCCCTCTGGCTAGGCCGGCATGCGCCTGACGATGCGTCGCGGGCGTCCGGGCCTTCACCCACACCTTGCGACATGTGCGGTGGCCATGCAAGTTAAAACCAGAGATGCCACACCACTACGATGGCGCGGCAGATCCGGCGGTCTTCTTGCAGGCGTATGAGGAGCCCATCCTCGAAGCCGGAGGCAATAACCAGGCCATGGCCAACTGGTTCCTCCTAGCCCTGGTGGGCGCACCACGCGTGAGGGAGTCCTAGATTAGGGGGTGTCCGGACAGCCAGACTATATCCTTTGGCCGGACTGTTGGACTATGAAGATACCAGATTGAAGACTTCGTCCCGTGTCTGGATGGGACTCTCCTTGGCGTGGAAGGAAAGCTTGGCAATATGGATATGTAGATCTCCTCCCTTGTAACCGACTTTGTGTAACCCTAGCCCCCTCCAATGTCTATATAAACTGAAGGGTTTGGTCTGTAGGACAACACACAATCATACCATAGGCTAGCTTCTAGGGTTTAGCCTCTGCGATCTCGTGGTAGATCAACTCTTGTAATACTCATATCATCAAGATCAATCAAGTAGGACATAGAGTATTACCTCCATCAAGAGGGCCTGAACCTGGGTAAACATCATGTCCCGTGCCTCCTGTTACCATTCGCCTTAGATGCAAAGTTCGGGAACCCCTACCCGAGATCCGCCGGTTTTGACACCGACATTGGTGCCTTCATTGAGAGTTCCACTGTATCGTCATCATAAGGAGGGATAGCTCGTCTCGTTGTCAAGGACAAAATCACCTCTGGGGAGCCCTGACTGTCGGCCAAATTCTCTGACTAGGCGGCTTCATCATGACCGCCCGCTCTGCCGCTCCGCCGACGATGACTTCTCGGGTAATCGAAAATAGCCTCCACATCGGCTCGAAATTCACCGAGCAGATGGATCCAATGGATCTCTCCTCTTTGAACGAGCTCTTGGATCGCTTCGCCACACTGGGAGTCGCTACGGACTACGATCGGATTGGGCTTAAACCCAACCAAAGGGAGATTAACTCTCCGCCGGTCACCCATCAGATAGTGGTGGTGGAGGAGCAATCCGGCGATTCTCCCTCTATCATGAGGACGAACTATGTCCGGATTCCCGAGCTCTCCGAGACGGATACCCGCCCATGGGAGGACATCGCCCTAACCCTGAACCTAGAATCAGGCTGCATGCCGAACTCGCGGGGCAACATCCCCGAGCCTGAACTTCCAAGATCAGAAACTCCCCCACCCCGGAGTCTCAGATTGGGTCAAGGTATGTACTTCAATCCACCCACCCACCCAGATACAAACGATCTTTCCCACATTAGGCAAGAGCCCCAAGAGACAGTACATCACTATTGGGCCAGATTCTTCCTTGTAATGAACAAGGTCAATGACTATCGCGAGGAAGACGCAATCTCTTTCTTTTGCAACAATTGCACGAGCAAGGGAAGCCTCAAATGCCATAAGTCGCCGTGACATAGCACACTTCGCTGACTTGGTGGCCATAGTATGGAAGTACTGTGCGATGGAAAGCGCCTGGAAAACCCAAACAAAGTTTTGGGATAATCCGGCTCTCACAAAACCCCCAGTCCGAACAAAAAGGGTGCACTCTCATAAGTCGCCCGACTCAATTACAAAGAAGCAAAAGCCCACTACAGGACGTGCAACCGTATTGGAGGGATGGCTTAACGGGCCCTCCAAAATTCATAGTACAGCGGATACCATACCAACACACAGCCTTAGAGCATGTTCGGTACTCGGGCAGGTGGCCAAGAGCGGTGAGGATCTCCTTATCCAAAACACCTCAGAGCACCATCCCGTGGTTAACAATACAGTATTGACAGTCTTCGAGACCTCTGCCTCAAATAATAGGCGTAAGCGAGCACTCCGCGGCCTTGCCGAAATCTGCCACGTGGCACCAATAAATCCTTGGAGCGACATGGCTATCACCTTCAATGCCAGTGACGAACCTAAATTTTGAACAGCCCGAGCACCAGTCGACTTGGTCCTCAGTCCAATTGTGGATGGCTTTCGGCTCACTAAAGTGCTCATGGACGGGAGCAGTGGATTAAACCTCATTTATGAGGAGACTCTTCAAAAAATGGAAATAGACAGAAACCATATAGAGCAAAGAAGCATGACCTTCCAAGGAATCATCCCTAGTCGGGAGGCACGACGCGCTGGGAAAACCACACTAGATGTGGTATTCGGCACTCCGGAGAATTACAGGTTCGAAGAAATTACAATCCAAGTGGCCCCCTTTTGTAGCGGATACCACGCCCTTCTAGGGCGGGAGGCATTCATGATCTTCCGAGCCATACCCCATTACGGGTACATGAAGCTCAAAATGCCCGGGCCCAATGGAATCATCACTCTAGCTAGTGATCCGGACATAGCACTCCGCGCCAAGAACAAAAACAGCCGCACTGGCCCTCGAGGCATTATCTGAAGACCTTGTGGCGGAGGAATTAACCGCACTGCACTCCATAGTGTACAGGGACGATGTGATACTAGACAAAAGATCCAAGTCCACCTCTTTTAAACCAGCGGATGAAATAGTCAAATTCCAAGTCCATCCAACGGACCCCACAAAAACAGCATCCATCGGGGCACAGTTAAACCCCGCCATAGACACCGCACAATGGGAGTTCCTGCGCGAGAATTGGGACATATTTGACTGGCATCCTTTAGACATGCCACGAATCCCACGCGGGCTGGCCGAGCATAGCCTTAACATTCTAAAGATATTCAAGCCGGTCAAGCAGACTCTTCGGTGTTTCTCCGAAGCTAAGCGACAAGCCATGGGAGAGGAGCTAGCCAAGTTACTGGAGGCCGGATTCATTAGAGAAATAAAGCATCCGCACTGGCTAGCAATCCTGGTGATGGTACCAAAGAAGGACAAATCCTGGTGCCTATGCGTCGACTTCAAGGACCTTAATAATGCTTTCCCAAAGGATCCCTTCCCCCTCCCTCGCATCGATCAAATATCGACGCTACCACAGGACACGACTCATTGTGCTTCCTCGACGCATACTCCAGTTACCACCAAATTAAGATGGCAGAGTCCGATCAAGCCGCAATGGCATTTATCACTCCATACGGCCCTTTCTGTTCTAATACAATGCCCTTCGGGCTCAAAAACGCCGGCGCAACATATCAGCGCATGATTCAGACATATCTGGAAAAATAGATCGGCAAAATAGTGGAGGGATACGTCGACGATGTGGTCGTTAAAACCAGACACGTCGACTCCTTAATAGATGACTTGAGGCTCATGTTCGACAATCTCCAAACATACGACATTAAGCTCAATACGAAAAAATGTGTTTTCTGCGTACCCGCCGGAAAGCTCCTGGGCTTTATCGTCTCCAGTAGAGGAATTGAAGCAAATTCGGCTAAGATTCGGGCTCTGTCACAGTTGGCTATCCCAACTGACCTCAAGCAAATCCAGAAGTTAACTAGATGTGTGGCGGCCTTAAACCGCTTTATCTCCCGATTAGGAGAAAAGGCACTCCCCCTTTATCACCTTCTTCGGCGCGCCGAACACTTCGAGTGGACGGACGTAGCCATGGCTGTATTGGAAGAAATAAAAGCCATCCTGGCCACCAACCCAATCTTGGCTGCACTAGATGTCAGCGAACCAATGCTGTTATATATAGCAGTGAGTCACCAAGTTGTAAGCGCAGTGCTCGTCGTTGAACGAGAGACGGACGGACATAAATTCCCACTTCAAAAGCTAGTATATTATGTATCCACTGTCCTCACTCCATGCAAATCACGATACCGACATTATCAAAAGATATCATACGCGGTATTCATGGCATCCCGAAAATTACGACACTACTTTCAAGAGTGTTCAATTACGGTGGCCTCGGAAGTACCACTCAACGACATAATAGACAATCGCGATGCCACGGGCCGGATTGCCAAATGGTCTATCGAGCTCCTCCCGTTCGACATAACAAATAAACCACGGCGAGCCATTAAGTCGCAAGTACTGGCCGATTTCGTCGCTGAATGGATAGAAGCCAAACTCCCTAAATAGTACGACAGTTACTCCAATTGGATCATGCACTTTGACGATTCTAAAATGCTGGCTGGTCTAGGGGCTGGCGTCGTCCTGACGTCCCCCACCGGAGATACTATCCAATACGTACTCCAAATACTATACATAGACTCCAACAACGCAGCCGAATACGAGGCCCTATTACACGGCCTCCGGATGGAAGTTTCCATGGGCATTGAACGCCTGGAGGTGCGTGGGGACTCGAACCTCGCAATATCTCAAATAAATGGAGACTTCGATGCCAATGATCCGAAAATGGTGGCATATCGCAACGCTGTCCTCAAAATGTCAGCTCGGTTCGAGGGTCTTGAATTCCACCATGTGGCTCGGGAAAACAATCTGGCGGCGGATATCCTCGCCCGTATCGGCGCTAAGCACGACCCTGTGCCACCTAACATCTTCCTAGAAAAGCTGTTTAAGCCATCCGTGGTATGGGAAGGGGACACCGGTAACAATAGTCCGGACCCGGCCACAACACCAGATACCGAACACTCTGACACAATCGGAGGCTCTGCCATCGAAATAACACCTTCAGCCCACGTGATAATGGTCGTCATCGCCCCGTGGACAGAACCATTCTTGGCCTACCTAACTAGGCAGGAACTACCCGAGGACCAAAATGAGGCACGCTACATAGTGCGGCGATTTAAAGCCTACAAGGTCCACGAGGGAGAGCTTTATAAGAAAAGCACTACCGAAGTCCTTCAAAGGTGCATCTCCGAAGAGGAAGGGCGGAAGATTTTGGCAGAAATCCATGCTGGACTCGGCGCCCATCACGCCGCAGCCCGGACCCTTGTAAGCAAGGCCTTCCATACATGTTTCTATTGGCCGACGGCCCGAGCAGATGCACACCATCTGGTCCAACATTGCGTCGGTTGCCAGCTTTCTGCAGACCAAAGCCATATGCCGCCTACCGCTCTCCAAACAATCCCCATTACTTGGCCCTTTGTGGTCTGGGGGCTTGATATGGTTCGACCCCTTAAAAGGGGACCCATAAGAAAAAATACTTACTAGTCATGGTGGATAAATTCACCAAATGGATAGAAGCCAAACCTGTCAAAACGGCTGAATCCGGACCGGTGATAGACTTCATATCTGGGGTTGTACACCGTTATGGCATCCCCCACAGCATCATCACTGACAACGGCACGAACTTTACAGCCGACGAGGTGAAACTTTGGTGCAGCAACATGGGCATCAAGCTCGATTATGCTTCTTGCTAACACCCGCAAACTAACGGTCAAGTTGAGTGAGCAAATGGTCTTATCATGAGCAGAATCAAACCCAGATTTGTGCGGTCTTTAAAGGAATCAAACACGCACTGGGTAGAGGAGCTCGACTCCATACTATGGGGGCTGTGGACCACGCGGAATCGCACTACCGGATACACAACCTTTTTATGGTGTACGGCGCAGTGGCGGTTCTGCCTGGCGACATAATTAATGACTCACCTCAAGTGCACATCTACGAAGAAAAAGAGGCCGAGCTCGATCAACAGGACAGTTTGGACACCCTGGAGGAGGAGCATGACGTGGCAAAAGCCCGTTCCGCATTCTATCAGCAACAGGCTCGAAGGTATCAAAGTAGAGAAGTACGGGCCAAAACGTATAACGTTGGCGAACTAGTTATACGCCTGCCGGAGAAGAAAAAGAACAAGCTTAAGCCCAAATGGGAAGGTCCCTTCATTATTGACTAGGTTCTGACCGGTGGAGCGTACCGTTTGCAGGATGCATCGGACAATCGACTCAAGCCAAACCCATGGAACGCAGCCAGACTCCGAAGATTCTACGCCTAGTGCCGGACTCTATGTTCGTCTCCTTACCTCCGTCAATTTTTTGCATATCAATTATCTGTCTTTTCTCTCCTACCCTCCTTTTATACTCCTCAGGGCCTTAAAAGGATAAACTTGTGTCTTGGTTACACAATCTTGACGCACTAACCGTGCTCATTATACCTGGGGGCTTCTTATACAGAAGCTTAATATAACTATATTTCTAGGCTTTATGCCCCGCACATGTGTTATTCTTCTAGATGTACCTTTTTTCGCCATTATATGCATCGATATGACTTAAGTTTTGGCCAATCTGGGTTGCCTGGCTCTTGTATTTATGCCCTACGTTCCCATTAATTTGGCTAGGGCATAAGGGGAGCACCTCTGCGATTATTACTGTCAGGTCAGCCGGATGTGTACCTCAGACTGGGTGAAGCTGAAAGCTAGCGTTCTTAAGGGAATATTCGGTCGGTGAACAAAAGATGACTTCTATTTAATTTGACACATGCCCCCAGATGTTTATAGCCTGCGTCTCTTTTAGCAGTTCGGACATGGACATTAGGGCATGCGTACCCATGGAAAGGAACCCTCAACGGAACTATTCTCCCTGGAAGATGTTTCTTACTATCCATGTAATATAACATAGCTAGTTTGGTACTTGTCTGTTCAATCAATTATGACCCCTACGCCTGGTTTCCATGCATACCCCGGTTTTTACATAATCAAACGGGTATTCGGATACACTCCGGACTATCGGGTCCAGAGGTCGAAGTGAAAAGATCCGCCATGACAAATGATTTACAATCCGGCTAGGGACATTATATATGTCACTTGAAGTACACAGTCACCAAGACTGATTAAATTCTTCTTCTATACCATCCAAGAGGCTCTCTAGCCTACAATCCAGTTGGTAATACTTTGCGGCTAATTCTACTTGGTCATACACCAAACGGACGGGGATCTCTTTCCCAACGGGCCCCACAGGTCTGACCTCGGCCATGTGGTTTGGGTCAGCTTTGGTATATCGCATCTTCACCATAGCCCAGGCTTCCCTTGCACTTGTCGGCAGACCGATATCTTCCATAATCAGAAGCGCAGCCGCGCTCCCTTGAGCTTCTCTATAAGCTCCCCATGCCTCCTAGTGGGGACGCGGATGGCCACAAGGCTTGGGCAATACCCTGCATCACCTGCCGAACTTGTTCGTGCAGTTGTGAGAGCTCTGATAGAAGATCACCTGAAGACCCGGGCATCTCCTCTGCAGGACGACCCATCAGCATACATGCAGACATAACTCTGTTAGCCGGCTTCTTCGCCGAACTCCTTCCAAATTTCGTTCGAGCACTTACTGAAAATGCCGCATCGAAGCCACTTATTCTCCTTCACGGAGTCCGCAAGCTGGGCTCGGACATCTTTCAGTTCCACGCCCAGCTGGATATCGACGTCCTGGAGATTATTTTTCTCCTGCCTGACTTGCGTAAGCACATGCTCACCAGCATTTAGCTTTCGATCAGCACGTTCCGCATTCATCAGCACGGCCTCCGGATTCACTCCGGGGTCATCTGCAACACCTATTGTTAGATTTGCATGCATCCCGCATACTATCTGGTACCTGTCATTCTTTGCAATGGAAACAAGTGTTACCAGAGGGGCCCTTCTCGGACTCCTTCAACGCGGCAATAGCGGCCCATAGCTGGGCTTTGCACTCTTCCAGCTCTTGAGACAATTGGGAATTCTTCTCTGTAAGAACCTGCATAAATAATGATCCTTAAATCAGTTGTGTCAACTGTTTCAAGTCTCAGGGGCTACTGATATATATAATCGTCAGATTTTCTTACCCGTATATCCCTTACATACTGGTTTGTGGCTCTGGCTAGACCATTCTGAGCAGCACGGATGTACGTGTCTCCTGAGGTGAAGGCATCGAACGCATCTTTGGGAGAAACAAGCATCACGGAGTACGGCCCGGCGGCTCCTGTGATTCATGGTGCTCTCCACTTTGGAATTTGTAGCGGACAGTCTGTCTGCATCCTCTGTAGGAGGAGCATCCGGCGTTCGCCCCGTGTTAGCTTCTACCTCTATGTCTGGCCCTAGAGCCTGACTGGTGGAGGCGTGATCGGCAACCTCTCTGGATATAGTCCGGCGAGCGTTTTTTCTACTACGAAACATGGACGTCATTATATTTTAAGAAAGACGACAACCATGGAGTGAGGTTTTGTGTCATACCTCTGCGCCGGCGTCTCAGTCCTGACGGCCTTCCTTTTTGGCCTACCTGGCTTCGGTGCCCCTTGTTGGCGAGTCACTACGGGTTCGGCATGGCATCCCGAAGGCCTTCCCTGTAAAACACCATATGTGTACGGTAGGTGAAGTGCATAAAAGGGGATCCTTCTCGGAAGTTGGGACTAAGGTTTTTTCTTACATGCAATGCAGGGAGTAGCCCAGGATAGTCGGCCATGATGGCCACCATGGCGTCATGGCAGCTCAATTGATAGAATGTCATGTCTATCAGCTCCACAAATATGTCTGGATCATCTTCGAGTCTGGGATTGAGGGCCCGGTCAGGGTCCTCCGGTTGTGGAGGTGGGCTATTGACCTCCCTTACAGCTTTTCACAGTTCCTGCCGAGAAATGGCAAGGTGAGTATTTACGATGAAGAATGCGGGAAGGTTGGGAGTAAAGAGCGACAGCTCACCCAGCTTGGAGGGTTCTACATGGAGAATCCATCCCGTGGCTTAATACGGATGAACTCCTCTCCCTTGAACAACTCGGACAAAATTTTTGCTAGAGCAGCAGCGGAGTCCAGTCCCTTACGCCCGCAGCGGGTGGCATCATCTTCCCCATTAAAGCACCACATGGGGTGCCCTCAATATTGAAGTGGTTGCACCGCCCGCATTATGCATATTGACATAACCTCGATTATTGTCAATCCTGATTGAGCCAGCACTTTTATCCGGTCCATCAGGTATAGGACTTCTCTGTTGTCTTCATCTTGGGGGCTCCGTGGGTGCCAGCTTCAGCGTTTCTTCAGAGGATCATTGTTGAACTCGGGAAGACCCCTCCGAATAGGATCTGGAAGGGGAACGTCCTCCATGTAAAACCACTCCGAAGGCCAGTCTTTGGACGTCTTCTTCGGTGTACCGGACAGGTATCCGGTCCGGGCGATGCGCCATATTTCGGCTCCGCCCACTTGATATAGTGACCCCTCCTGTGTATGGGGAACAAGGCAGAATAGCCTCTCCCACAGCTCAAAATGAGCCTCGCAGTCCAGAAACAGCTCACAAAGGGCAACATAACTAGTGATGTGTAATATAGAAGCGGGGGTGAAATTATGCAACTGGAGGCCGTAAAACTCCAGGAGCCTGCGGAGGAACGGATGGATTGGAAATCCAAGTCCCCTTAGTAAATAGGGGACAAGGTATACCCGCTCCCCCTTGGAGGTTTGGGGAAGCTCTTCGCTTGCTCCCCGCCATTATAGGTGGCGAGCCCGGCTCGAACGGGGACCATATATGCTAGAGGGAGGAATCCATGGGTCTGCAACTCTAGTAATTGGTTGTGCGGGACGGAAAAATTCTCCCAATCACCGGGCTTAGGGCTACGGGAGCGGGAGGAGGAGCTGCGATGGCCGGCCATGTTGGAATGGATTTTTCCGAGCGTGTTCTGATGGATAATCGCCGTGGGAGGATGGTGTGGTTTGGATATGAGAATCCCCGTCCCTGGCTCCTCACATTCTCTCGACACGTGGAAGATAGCCCTTATTGGGCGCAGAATCCAAGAAGTGCAACATTTATGGGGATCTGGACACTACTCAGCAGATGTTCGGAATTTGGAGAAGAACCCGCCTTGCAATGCCGAAGACAATCTGCGCGTCGGACTCATCATCATTGAAACCTGGTTCGGGGGCTACTAAGGGAGTCCTGGATTAGGGGGTCTCCGGACAGCCGGACTATATCCTTTGGCCGGACTGTTGGACTATGAAGATACAAGATTGAAGACTTCGTCCCGTGTCCGGATGGGACTCTCCTTGGCGTGGAAGGCAAGCTTGGCAATACAGATATGTAGATCTCCTCCCTTGTAACCGACTTTGTGTAACCCTAGCCCCCTCCTGTGTCTATATAAACTGGAGGGTTTAGTCCGTAGGACAACATACAATCATACCATAGGCTAGCTTCTAGGGTTTAGCCTCTGCGATCTCGTGGTAGATCAACTCTTGTAATACTCATATCATCAAGATCAATCAAGCGGGATGTAGGGTATTACCTCCATCGAGAGGGCCCGAACCTGGGTAAACATCGTGTCCCCTGCCTCCTGTTACCATCCGCCTTAGACACACAGTTCGGGACCCCCTACCCGAGATCCGACGGTTTTGACACCGACAATGCGCCTGGCTGCTTAGCCTGCTGGGATCTTCGGTGACCTCTTGGGAGGAACAACACGGTCTCTTTGTCACGCGCTTCACGGCACCGGCGCCCCTCGCCGTCGCGGCCCTCCTCGGCGGCTCGCAAGCACCACCCTCGGACCGTCACAACAAGCCGTTCTTTCGCCAGATTAGCACCGCCTCCACGTGCCAAGGAGCTCCCCAGGGTTGGGCGGTGCGCAAGGCCGACCTAACCTTCGACGTGGGGGATCACCCCGCCACCATCATTAGCTCGGGCGTGCTCCCAATGTTGTGCATGCCCACCATCTCTAGCCTAGCCGTCACCAAGACCTGCATTGACGGCGGTGCCAGTCTCAACATGCTCTTTGTGGAGGCTTTCAGCCTTCTCCATGTACCGCTTCAATGGCTCCGACCCAGCAAGCCCTTCTCCGGGGTCGGCGGCGACTCTGCTAGCCCCTTGGATCAGATCCGCCTCCCGGTCACCTTAGGCACCCTCTACAACTACCGCACCGAGCTGATCCACTTCGACATCGCCGGCATTGGCCTCCCGTACAGCGCCATCCTCGGATACCCGGCTCTGTCCCAGTTCATGGTTGCGACCCATCCGGCATACAACCTCATGAAGATGCCCGGGAGCAAAGACGTCCTCACCGTGGTTGGGGATATCAAGGAGGCCCTAGCGGCGCTCAGGTGCGCCCTCAAAACCGCCGTGGCGGCACGACCGGCCAACGAGGCTGTCCCAGCGGCTATGGAGGCCACGCCAGCAAAGAAGAAGCAACTATTCACTCAAGATTAGACCGAAACCAAGAAGGTGTTGGACGAGCAAGATGGGTCCTCGGGAGCCAGCTTCATCATAGGCGCCGACCTCGACCCAAATCAATAGGATGCACTGGTGAAGTTCTTGCGCATGAACAAGGATGTGTTCGCCTGGGAAACCAAGCAGGTAGTTGGGGTCCCAAGAGGGGTGATCGAGCATCACTTAAGGGTGTTCCCCATTGTGCGCCCCGTAAAGCAGAAGCGTGGCGACAATCCACGGAGAAGCAATCTTTCATCATCCAGGAAACCCGCAAGCTAGAGGCGGCGGGTGTCATTCGCGAGGTTCAGTACCCCAAGTGGCTGGCGAACCCTGTCGTCGTACCGAAGAAAGGCGGTAATGATCGCATGTGTGTTGACTTCACCAACCTCAACAAGGCTTGTCCCCAAGACCCGTTCCCGCTCCCGCGCATCGATCAAATTATCGACTCCACCACCGAATGCGACCACCTGTGCTTCCTGGACGCATTCTCAGGTTATCACCAGATCAAGATCGCGGTGGAGGATGTGGAGAAGACGGCCTTCCTCACCCCATGTGGGGTATACTGCTACACTTGCATGCCATTCGGACTACGCAATGCAGGAGCAACCTTGCAGTGGCTGATGCACATCGCCTTGGGATGGTAGCTCGGGAGAAACGCTGAGGCCTACGTCGACGACATTGTGGTGAAGTCTCGGGAGGCGAGAACTTGGATTCAGGACCTGGAGGAGACCTTTGCGAGCCTGCGCTAGGTGGACTTGCGGCTCAACCCGGAGAAGTGTGTGTTTGGTGCCCTTCCGGCAAGTTGCTAGGCTTCCTCGTGTCCCACAGGGGGATCGAGGCCAACCCAGAGAAGGTCAAGGAGATAGAAGACATCAGCCCACCGCAAACTCTTAAGGAGATGTAGAACCTTGTAGGCTACGTGACCACGCTGGGGCGCTTCATCTCCATGCTCAGAGAACGCGTCCTGCCGTTCTTCAAGTAGATGAAGAAGAAGGGCCCGTTCGAGTGGACCCCAGAAGCCGACCAAGCGTTTCAAGACCTCAAGAGATACCTGACCAGCCCTCCGGTGATGGTTGCGCCTCGCCCTCACGAGCCCCTGGTGCTTTTCCTTGCCGCCACCCCCTACTCCCCCAGCGCAGCTCTGGTGGCATTCCGGAGGAGCGCTAGGCCAGGGGGCTGCCGGGCCCCGTCGCATCACCAACTAAGGCGATGCAGGACCCGGAGGGCACTACAAGGGATGAAGCAAGGCCAATAGGTGACCAGGCCGAGCAGGACGGCCTTCGCGGGCCGGTAGGGGCCCCAGCAGGCGATCGGGCTCTTGAGGTCCCATCATCTCACGAGACGCCCCAACTGCCGGCATGCACATGCTCCGTCAATGTTCCTTCCCTCGTTGAGCATCCGGTGTATTTCATCAGCACAGTACTGCGGGATGCAAGGGCATGGTACCCCATGCCTCAGAAGGTCTTGCTCGCACTTCTGGTGTCCTCATGCAAGCTGCGACACTACTTCCATGGTCACCCAATAAAGGTCGTCTTGGCCTACCCGCTGGAGATGGTACTCAGGAGCCCCAACGCTGTTGGAAGAGTCACTGAATGGAACGTCGAGCTACAAGCATTCCAACTAGAGTTTAACACAACTAGGGTCATCAAGGGGGCCGCACTCACCGACTTCATGGCAGAATGGACCGACGCCCCATGGTTTGAAGCAGGGGAGGACCGATCTCTCTCACCAGGAAGTGAAGCACCAGATGGCTGGGTCATGTATTTCGATGGCGCATTCGCACGCCAGGGCACGGGGGCTGGAGTAGTGCTCATCTCGCCTACTCAGGACAAGCTCTCCTACGCCGTGCAGCTCTGCTTCCAGTAGGGTGAGAAGGTCTCCAACAACATCATGGAGTACGACGGCCTCATCGCCAGCCTCAAGGCCGCGGTGGCCCTAGGGGTGAAGCGCCTCACCATCAAGGGCGACTGATAGCTCCTCGTCAACTACTCCAACAAGGTATACGAGCCGAAGGATGAACACATGGAGGCATACATCGCGGAGGTACGCAAAATGGAAAAGCATTTCCTGGGTCCAGGGCTGCAGCACGTACCCCGTGGCACCAACAAGGAGGCCGACAACATCGCCAAGAGGTCATCCAAGCGACCACCCTAAGAGCCTAGCATCTTTGAGGAGCGGCTCTTCAAGCCGTCGGCAGCACCACCGCTCCCAGAGCCGGCGCCTACTCCTGGCGCTCGAGCCTCAGGAGGGGTGCCGGACCAAGGAGTTCAACGAATACCTGACGCAAGGGATGCTGCCGGAGAAGGAGGAGTACGCGGAGTGCGTGGCCCGACAAGCTATGGCATACTGCATCCAGGATAGTGAGTTATACAGGAAGCAGCCAACTGATGTTATCTTACGATGCATCTGCAGCGAACAGGGGAATGAGTTGTTGGCCGACATACATGGTGGGGACTGCGGGCAACACTCATCATCACAGACCCTCGTCGGCAAGGTGTTCCGCAGCGGGTTCTACTGGCCTATGTGTAACAGCCTGGATTTTTACCCTTTTCCTTTTTCCTTTGATTTTCTTGGATTTCCTGTTTTGTTTTGCTTTTCCATGGCTATGTGGTTCTGAAACTTGGGAAGATCATGTCTTCCTAGGTTTTATGATGGCTTTTCACCCTCATCATCATCCCAAGATCCTGTCATTTCCATCCATGACCTAACCCAATATTCTTTTTATTGGGAATATTCCTTTTCTGATAAAGGAATAACCCTTTAAACGCCAAAGTTGTGAAGCAACCTATATTTTTGTCACTCCTAAAATTCCTAAATAATTCTCATAAATTATGTGGGTCATATCTTCATCAAATATGGCAAAGTATATCATTGTCCATGTTTTCCATCATGCTCAATTAATTCCTTTTATCTTCTGTCCTGAATGGCAGTTTGTGAAGCAAGTGCCATTTATCTTTGCCCTATTCATCCCAAACTTCTCTGACATCTTTTCCTATCCAAATAATTGCCTCATGCCAAAATTCAACTCAATTTGCCTAGTAAATATTCCTAAGCAAATTTTTAAAGTTCCCATCTAAGGGAAGTGATTGTAAAGGAAGTACCATCTAGCCATATCCAAAAGAGTTGCTACTTTACAAGGTCCTTCATATGATCAAATCATGACTCTCCGCCAAATTTGAGCTCCTGCAACTTATCTATGTGAGCCCAACCCCAAATCTTAGTTTCTGGTCAGATTTTCAGTTTGTCAAGCAACTATATTTTATATTCCTTCAATTGGGATGAAACATTACAAGGACATGCTCCTACCTATATCAACTCCTTCCACCAAGTTTTAGCTCAATTAGTTAATCCAATTGCCATGTGCAATTTTTCCAAGTTTCTGTCCAAAATGAAGATTTGTGAAGCAAGTGCCACTTTGGTATTTCCAAATGGTATGAAACTTTTACAGCAGCTTCATATCATCATATAACCCCTCTATGCCAAATTTCAGCTCATGACAATCAAGTATGTGACTGTATCATCCAAATCCCTAATTCTGGCCAGTTTTGCACTTTCTACAACAACCCTCATCTAAACTCCTCTTCTTAGTCTGATTTTTGGTGATCAAAATCACCTTAGTGTGTGATCATCCCCAGACAAACTATTTACCATGTTACCAAGCTAGTTTAACCACAACAAGTTACAAGCACCTCCCTATTGATTTGCTTTGGAGCTAAGTGCAAATCTCTTCTTTGCCCCTGGACCCAATTATTTCTTCAGTTGGACTAAGGGCACCAAGGTCCATCTACTGGACATGGTCGGCCACGCAAAAGCGCACCGCTTGCGCCAGTGCGCGTGGTGATCACGCTTGCGTCATAGCTGAGCGCGTGCTCTGGCTTGTTTCGGCCACTGTTCTCGTCTCCCCCCTCCTCGTCTCGACATCCCTCCGTGTCCTGGAGCTCGCCCGTGCTCGACTGCATCGCCCTGCGTTGCTGCTTTGTCATCGTTCGCCTTAAATGCGTTGCAAACGCCATGCCCGTGCCATGCCCAGACTCTGGCCACCACTGGAGCACTGCTCAAGCTCGCTAGAGTTGCTCTAGAGCCCTCCCCTCGTCAATATAAGCGTGCCCCAAGTTCCCCCCAGCTCACCCATCTCCCCCTCGCCTCATTTGGTCACCAGGATCGCCCCATCTGGCCGAAGTGCTCCTCTGTCCTCCATGGCCTCCTCGGCCTCGGCTTGGTTCCGACCAACCCGAGCCTCCTCCTCTCCTCCTACCACGTCCACCGAGTCCCCCTAGTCCCACTAAGCTGCCCCACCACCTCGCCCCTCGCCGGAGTGCACTGTGGCCACGGCTTCCATGTTTGGCCACTGCCTCCACCTCTCGGCCACCACCCCATCTCGACAATCCAGAGCTTCTCCCTCTCTCCCGTCGCCACCACGAGCTTCCACACGTCTCGTAGGTCCTCCCCCACTCCTCTATTGGTCGGCGGAGTGCGTGCTTCGCCGGAGACCACCACCGCCCGCACCTCCCGGTCCTCCTCGTGGTGCAACCTATCCCCTCCACCCATCTCCTTCCCGGTGGTTGTGCTCTGTCTGAATGGGACCCCCTTGCCACCCCGGTCCCGCCGGCGCCCTTGGCTCGGTCAGAGACGGCCGGAGCTGGTCGACCCCCTCGCCGCTTCCTCCCCTGCTCCTCCTCACTACCGCACGGGAGCACATGAGCGGGTGGAAGGAGATGACCGAGCCTGGCCCCTCCCCCTATCCCCTAGACCCCACCTGGCAGCCACATCGGGCGTTGACCCCGCCCTGCCAAGTCGATAATTGAAGACATATTTCAGTAAGTACGTGTTCCATAAGCCAAAGCGTACTTCACTCTTCCTTTGCCTAAAGTGCGCTTTCTCTACTCAGAAAGCGTATTTCCTTTATTCTTCAGTAGATACTATGATTTCTCGTTCAGAAAACGTATTTCCTCTTATGTGCTTTCTGTTTTTCCTCTCAGGGAACCATTGGTGATAAATATGTTCACAGATTGGTCCCTGAACTTCAACACCTCACAACTTTTCAACCATAACTCCGATTGAGGTGAAACCAGTGCGCACTTCTTCATCTCGTTGAGCTCTATCTTTTGGTAGCATTTTCACTAGGTGGTATCATAGTGAAAATGACCATTTTGCCCTTGCCTCTAATTAGCCCCATACGAGAAAGAACCGTCCGACGTTTCGTTCTGCGGCTTCACCGCACCTCTTCGTGGAGTCTCCATCACCCCCAGGCAAGGCACGATACCCAATTGCATGATAGTCATGCTGTAGCCATGGTTTTCAACTTGAATATTTATTAACTGTTTGCTTATTTAAAATATGGTTATCGTTGTTCGGTAATGATTCTTGGTTAGTGCTCACTTTCTTGCTATGTTGTTATGCACCTGGTTATCATGCCCTGCTAGTTGCTGGTATTCCTTCCATATGCTAATGCTTGCTAGTAGTACATGTTGTTGTTGGTAATGGTCTTTGGTGCATGACTGCCGTCTGTCCCGACTACCATTTTTATGCATGTTCCATTGCATCCAGTTGGTTAAATGCGTGCATGATAGCATTGTTGGTACGTTCTTGCATGATATTTATTGTTGATGCTAGTGGTCATGCTATGTTTCTAAGAAGTATGTACTTGTGATGTTCATGCTAGTCAGTATGGCATTCTCAGTTGGGTATGATTCATTGTTGATATGGTTAATAATTACATTGCACCTCCATGTTTATGTTGTTACCATGTTCATGCATTGTAATTGGCATCATGTTATTTTATCATGGCTCAGCATATTGCATTCAAGTTTAACCAGATTAAATGGAACTTGAAAAACTGTTGGCTGAGTCATGGTGCCACCCTATCGAGCTGACCAGTGCAACCACGCTTGCCTTTATGGGAAGGTCCTAACTGGGTCTATTGCCGTGCCTCTCGCCGGTGCCTCCAAGGAGGGAAGGTTATCGGCATGCGGTACCCTGGCCCGGTAAGCAGACATAACCTTGTGTGCCCGTTGTTGTTATATCTGGATTGCCCCCGTTTGGGACCGTTTTGCCACGACGGTGGCCGTTGGTGCCTTTGGTAGGAACGGGGCCACCCATGACCTAGCCCAGAGGGAAGTTGGTCGGAGTGGCCGGGAGATTGTCATGGTAGTAGATCGGTTTTGTTGGAATGTCGTTGGTCCACCCGAATGGGAGCGAGAGGCCATGGGTTCCGTGGTGTGGGTACAATGTGCTAACCTCTATAGAGTGTATATTAAATCTATCGATACCCGTGCCCGCGGATAAGGGCCCAGTTCATGTCGGTCACACTATGGGTCAACAGTAATAATAATAACTTGCTTAATAACAACCCAGTTCGATGATGAGAAAGATATTGGTGGTGATCGTGAATGATCACTATTTGGTTACGAGGTAACCCATTGAGCCATTGCAAATCTGTTTGTGATCCGGGAATGATCACCGTGGTATCGAGGATACCAAGTTGATAAGTATTCGTGATGTTGTGCGAAAATCGTGGGTAAAGATCATACTCCTTGTGGTCATTTAATGACTACTACGGTATTGTTTATACCAAGCTTGATTTTATCCTGAGATGATCGTGTAATGTCCGAGGTTGGTAAGTGATGCATGTGATGGTTACGAGGTAACCCAAGCAGAATAAATGGTGCATATAGTGTCATCATGTTGCATGTTAGTATCATCAGATTTATATGTTCATGCCATGATCATATTGTTCTAGCGATATTATGTTCATGTTGTTCATACCATGTTATCCAAATGATCTCATGATAATTCCTGCTTAACCTGCAATTGCCATGATGTTGTTTGTCTTGAATGCTTCTGGTTATTGTGAGCTTGCAAGTACATTCAATGTACTAAACTGGCGTGTCATTGCGAGTTTGCAGGTCGTGCGTGGATTGCTTGCTTGTTTGGTGTGGTTCTTGTGTGCGTGAGCTAGGATAAACGTTCCTGCCAGAGTCCCTCCAGAATGGAGTCCATCATCGCCGTTCATTGTTTCGCTGCCAGTAGTTGTTCTGCTGCCTCGAGTTGTTATGCTGCTTGTATAGAGCAAGCGTGGTTGGCGTGGTGTTGCCGTGCCGATGGTATTCATTGTAATGTCAGAGACCCTGTATTCCTATTTGTGTTGTAATAGAGATTTCGTTTGTTCTATACTAAGTAGTGTCGTATTCCAGAAGACTTCACCTAGATCTCTGGGCTGGAATACGGGGCGTTCCGGTTTTCTCTGAGCCGGGGTGCCACAGGCTTGGTATCAGAGCAGGTCTGGCTGTAGAGCGTCCTAGTCCGCTGGAACGTTGCAAACGGTAGTATAGGGTCTGGTTGTTGCCCTTGCTTACTGCATTCGGTTGTTGCATTTGTTTGCTGCACATAGTCTTATTTCGGTTGCCGTTAAACCCTGTTTCATGCGTAGATGGCGGTCAACTTCCATGAGTTCAGTGCCCTTCCCACTACTGTTCCTATTGAGTTCAATCCCACTCCTGCACCTCTCAGCTTTGCCGCCCTCCTTGGCGGCATATGGCATAGCATTTATCCCCTCGGAGATCCACCTCATTATCAAGTATTCTAGCCTTCTGCTGGAGGAAGAATTCAGGAATATGTTGCTCATGTTCATCTATTAGCCCCGATTCCTATTGGTAAGTGCACCTACAATTTAGACAGTGGTTACGACGCTACCCCTGAGCGTGCCGTTCAGCTTGCCGCAATGGCAGGAATCAACGGTCTTCGTCGTCAAGAGAGCATGGTGCAAGAGAACCGTGCTTATCAATATTATCCCACCATCCTCGAAAATCCCAGGCGGATCCAGTTTTCGTCTGTCAACCCTCAAGATGACCCAGCTATCCTCGCCATGTCTCATTACATGACAGCCGAGTGTCTACTTATTTCTGAGTTATTCTGAGATGCCATTCGAGCCAGGAGATTGCTTGGTGTCGCTATACCTCAGTCTCTGCTAGCTTCTCTAAATCTTCCGCCTTGTCCATCCGGAGTTTCAGAGTCAGCGGTTCCACTCGCTACTCTCTTAGCTTCCTCGCCAGTGTGCGAGTGTTTGCTCAAGCATAGGGTGTAGTCCTCCGTGTAGTGCATGTGCATCTACTATAGTATCATGCTTGTGTGTGCCTGTGCGAAGCAGTGTTGTAGCATGTTTGCTGTGTGCTTTGTTGCAATAAATCATTTTCTCGTGCTTCTTTGCTTTGAATCCTTGGTGTTACCAGCTTATGGAAATTACTCCTCGACCAACACCAAATCAGAAGAAGCCATAAGCAGTACAGATATACCCCAAGGAATTCAGTTAAAATCAATGAGATTTTCAGCTGACAGCATTGTATCGCAAACATCCGTCTGGATAAAAATTGTATTTTGATCAGACTATTAGTAACAAACACCTGTCAGAGATACACTTTACCACATCACTAATTAAATCAGCAAGAGAACAAAATTCGATCAACAGTGAATTTCAAGTCAAAGGAATGGGCTATGCACAATGATTGAATCTGCCATAAGTCAAAATTAAAACATGGCGACACCCAGAAGTCAGTCCAAATGCACGGTGAATTCATCAAGGATAGTCAGACAATTCTTGCGATACAAATAATAAGTTGTCGGGCTGACAACAATATATATATGTCATTCCATTCAACAAGAAAATTAGTCCCGTCCTTCTCCACAATTTATTGACGAAGTGTACAAAGATAAGGTTCCCAGTCTGCATCGATAGGGAATGAATGGATTCCCAAGCAGGATATTCAGTCTTCTCAATAAAATACTACAAAAGCTTCTGCCATAAGGTACCGAGTCTTCCCTAGCAAAGTCTTTAAGGGGGTAGCTTTCGGGGTACGGTACCCCGTTAAGATATCCACCGAAGGCTTGGAGCACAAATCATCCAATCTTCCTCAGCATGATACCCCAGTTGTGTCCTAGCACAAGCTGCCCACTCTTCTTTTGTACTTCACTAACATAAGACATTAAATTATGAACTATCAACATATGACAGTGTTTTCCAAGTGACACATCTGCGACAATTTGGTCTGAAACAAAAATCAGTCAGAACAAAGGTATGCCTCGAGAATCCAATATTTTGTTCATTCAATGTGTATGCTGCCACGTCCATGCAAGTCTCTCGCATAAGGAAGAATTCACGGAAAGACAACACTGGGGCAATACTCTTGGCAGTGATTATAAACATCAGCCCCACAAGGTGATATTATTAACCCTGGCACTGTCCGACAGAATCAAAAACAGTATTGAGGTGTGTATAACCACACGTGGGCCAGATAAATATACCAAGGCTCAAGACTATGAAGACAATCAAGATAATTCAGAAACTCCTGCAAGATGTCAGCATCCGTTAGCAAAACAGATATGATCCACATCACTATTTTGAACCCAGAAGGCATGCATATATATATATTCACGGAATCCGATGCCTAGATAGAAGAGACTCTTTGTTAACAGATATGAAAGAAAATTTGAGTCAGTATAAACAGGAACATATGAGGTATGTCCTGTTAGAATGTGAGATACAGTGAAGCAAACCACCCCAGATAAAGATAGTCAGTTAGAAACAATTCAGTGGAAATATTATATAATAATGAATAAAAGAAACCTGAGTTGGAAACAGTTCTTCAAGTCAGAAAGATTATTTAACCTGAGCAACCAAATCTCGAGGACGAGATTTCTTTAAGGGGGGAAGGTTTGTAACAGCCTGGACTTTTGCCCTTTTCTTTTTTCTTTTATTTTCTTGGATTTCCTGTTTTGTTTTGCTTTTCCGTGGCTATGTTGTTCTGAAACTTGGGAAGATCATGTCTTCCTAGGTTTAATAGTGTCTTGTCACCCTCATCATCATCCTAGTATCATGTCATTTCCATCCTTGACCTAACCCAATATTCTTTCTTATTGGGAATATTCCTTTTCTGATAAAGGAATAACCCTTTAAAAGCCTATGTTGTGAAGCAACCTATATTTTTGTCACTCCTAAAATTCCCAAATAATTCTCATAAATTGTTTGGGTCATATCTTCCTCAAATATGGCAAAATATATCATTGGCCATGTTTCCCATCATGCTTAATTAATTCCTATTATGTTCTGTCCTGAATGGCAGTTTGTGAAGCAAGTGCCATTTATCTTTTCCCAATTCAACCCAAACTTCTTAGACATCTTTTCCAGTCCAAATAATTGCCTCATGCCAAAAGTCAACTCAATTTACCAAGTAAATATTCCTGAGCAAATTTTCAAAGTTCCTGTCCGAGGGAAGTGATTGTAAAGGAAGTACAAGTTAGGCTTATCCAAATGAGTTGCAATTTTGCAAGGTCGTTCATATGATCAAGTCTCGACTGTTCACCAAATTTGAGCTCATGTAACTTAACTATGTGACCCCAGCCCCAAATCTTAGTTTCTAGTCAGATTTTTAGTTTGTTAAGCATCTATATTTTATATTGCTTCAATTGATCTGAAACTTTACTAGGACATGCTTCTACCAATATCAACTCACTTCACCAAGTTTTAGCTCAATTAGTTAATACAATTTCCCTGTGCAATTTTTTCAAGTTTCTATCCAGAATGAAGATTTGTGAAGCAAGTTCCACTTTGGTATTTCCAAATAGCATGAAACTTTTACAGCAGCTTCATATCATCATATAACCCCTATATAACAAATTTCAGCTCACGAAAATCAAGTATGTGAGTGTATCATTCAAATCCCTAATTTTGGCCAATTTTGCACTTTCTACAGGAACCCTCATCTAAACTCCTCTTTTTAGTCTGATTTTTGGTGATCAAAATCACCTTAGTGTGTGATCATCGCCAGACAAACTATTTACCACGTTACCAAGCTAGTTTAACCACATCAAGTTACAAGCACCTCCCTGTTGATTTACTTTGGAGCTAAGTGCAAATCTCTTCTTTGCACCTGGACCGAATTATTTCTTTAGTTGGACTAAGGGCACGAAGGTCCATCTACTCACTACAAGAAATGTGTCAACTTGTGACCCTCACTATTGGCTGCTAAAAGGTCATAGTTTTTCATTTGCGACCTTTTTGTGACCAAAAACAGAAGGTCAAAAGCTGGCGGTTGTAAACTGAAATTAATGACCTTCTCTCAGAAGGTCGTTAAACTCATGACCTTTTGTTTTGGTCACTGGCTGTCTGTCCAGGCCACGTCGGATCTGATGTGGCAATCTGACGTGGCAAAATTGCGACCAATTGAAAAGGTCAAAAATTAGAATCGGCCCGGTCCAATTGGGTGTTTATATGGGCTGAGCCCATTAATTCAGCCCATTTGTTGTTTTTTTTCTTTCAATTTGGGTAAGCTACACGTGCTAGGCCCTATAATTCAGCCTTTTTATTTTTGGGTTGTGGCCCTTCTTTTTCCTTTATCAAATGGGTCCCAATTGTTAGATTCTGATAAGCGGGTCCCAAATGTCCGTTTCTGGTTTGTGGGTCCTTGTTGTCATGGTCATGTTCCTCAGATTTCAATATGCATATAATTAAACAACCAAAAATAACAAGAAAACAGGTGTAATACTTCAAATAACAAGAAGCAACAATCTGTTACATCAACACATACAAATGCGATCAAAGTATAACAAGCTCTATAGGTGTACAACATGTCACATGAGCCGATGAGCATCAAGCTCTACAGTATAACATGTGTACGTACAATCAAATACACATGCACCAAAACATGGTGGCAACATCAACTAAGACTATGATGCTCATCTCCAGGCTGATCTTTGGTCATAGCAGCAGCCACCTCCAAAACATAAGATCCTGATCTATATAAATTATTTACTTAAAGATTCTTCTCCTGGAGTTCCTTGTACAAAATTTTTTTACGAATGAAGGCCAAAACCTGCGGATTATAAATCAGAAAAGTTAGGGAACATAATCAAGTGTAGCCATCCATATAATATTCTCCTAACAATGAAACATAGCTGCAGAATTTGAGATCCAATAAGAAACAATGCATATAACATTCTCATAACAACAAAATTGAGATATATTTGCAAAGGGCAAATGACAAGTATCAACCTACTGCTAGATAACAGAGCAAACATGTCAAAATTATTCAGATATCCTGATGTGTGTGTCACATTATACATGCATCAAGCTTCAGGCCATCAATTTTACACTACTAGGAAAAGGCCTACTAATGGCGCACCTAATTTGGCCATTAATGGCGCATTAGTGGTGCGCCATTAGTAGCACGCCATTAGTATATTTTACTAATGGCGCACCACTGGTGCGCCACTAGTATCTGGTATACTAATGGCGCACCTCAGATGCGCCATTAGTATATACAATAGTGCGCCATTAGTATGCCTCCCAGGGGGCCATGTATACCCAGGTGCTTTGGCATACTAATGGCGCACGACAACAAGATGCGCCATTAGTAACTTTGGCATACTAATGGCGCACTGTTTAATGATGCGCCATTAGTATCCTTTGGCATACTAATGGCGCACTATGATGTGATGCGCCATTAGTATGAATATTAGGTTTTTTTTAATTTTATGTTTTTTGCACAGGTTACAAAATGTATAATTGGACAAAATATAGACAGCACACATCAACAACAGATTCATCGAATACAATAGAAGATTAGTCTGTGAATACAATTCATCATTTTAGTCTCCGAATACAATTCATCATATTAGTCTCCGAATTGAAAAAACCGAACAAAGATAGAACATTATATTACAAGTCTCGAGACCGCGAGTTTGTCTTCACATTACAAGTTGATATCGATCATCTAAACTACCATCACATAGAAGAGAGCTGCGGTCATCACGATGAAACTCGTCTTCACCCGGTTCCTCCAACGCTCCCTCCCCTCTCCCGCTAGATAGCGGGCGTATCTAGATTCGGCCTCGGCCCTAGTGGCGTACCCTTTGTAACTGTTACCGCTGAATCGGTGAACCTGTCTCCGACACTCCTCCCAGTCGTCGTAGACTCCGGGAACCTTACCCTTGTACACGACATACCACGGCATCGCTATGCAGTAGCCAAACGAAACGTTAGTACCAATTCACAGACAATACATAAGCAATATATAAGTATGCAACAGAACGATCAGAAGAGAAAAGAAAGACATTAATAGCATCGATTACATCTAAGTTGAATGACTCCCGAAACCAAAGAGACATACTACAAGTTCATTAAAGTTTAATTACAACATGAGCCAATCGATGTTTCAGAACTAGACACAGCATCACTGCTTTCGACTCGACTCAAGGGACCGGAGCGTGGATGAAGCCGCCGTCTATCGTGGGAGTCATGAAACAACGGGCGTTGTCAGCCTGCATTTGTAGGATTGTGTCGATGTCACCGTTGGACGGTTGATTTCTGAGGTAGAACTGCCCCGAGGTACAAAGGACATCTTGATGGATGATTTCCGCAAACTCCGACTGGATGTGAAAGAATTCTTGTCTGATGTCCGCGTCCTGGATTGCCGACACGCTCCGGCCCAATCTTTGAGTCTACTCGGTAGCAGAAGTTGATGATGGTCCCGTACGATCGCCCGCATGTGATGGATGGCGTAGTAGGCACCCTTCTAACCGCCAGGCGGCTTCTTGACGCAGCAGAACATCGTATTGTGGGAGAACACATGCTTGCCGTACTTATGAATAGGCCTGGTGATGGTGCCTCCAGATTTGACGTAGCCGGGGAGAACATCATCAAGAACCTTCTTGACATTTGTGTAGTCTACGTTCGACTAACGGTCCAGGTCGAAATACGTGGCCATGGAATATTTGGGGCTTAGGAGGATGAGCGTGCAATGTGTGTCACTGCAGAAAACACGGAATGTTAAAAGAAAAACGATCGAAATCTAAGAATTCATATGTTACGGGGCGGTTGAGGGGAGGACTTACTCGGGAATGTAAGGCACGAGGAAGTTATCCTTATCTTGGTTTGCCAGAATGACGCCTTCGAGGTAAGAAGTCGCGACTTGCCGGTCCCCAGCGCTGCCCAAGATCTTGGCACGCATGTAGAAGGGGTCGACTATCACGATGTCCGGGGTCTTGTCGTGAATGATCTGCATCTCCATACTCAGCGAAAATAGCCGAATGAAGGTGTTGTGCAGCGGATGAAGGTTCAACATAGCATGGATGTCATCAAACCGCAGGACGATCGTACCCCCGATGGAGTTATCCACAAAGCCCTTGCCCTCTGGCACCTTGGCCGCTAAAACCGGGTATGCCACATCCTTCTCTGCGAGACGCCGCTTCTCCAAAGAAAGAACACTGTCATGCAGACTCCGCATAGCACCGGTTGCAGCATCGAGCATATTTCTCGGTAGCATCGGCCTACCCGCCACATGCACCCTCCTCGAGATATCCTCAGGTGAAGGTGGCCCGTCCTGAGCACGGATCGTACTCGGTGCCGGCTGGCCCGCACCCTTGTTAGTCTTTCTTTTGCGTGCCTTCTTCTTCTTCTGTAATGGGACCGAGTTCTGCTCACAGACCGCCTTCTTGAGTGTGTTGGGGCTGATCATATTTCGCACCTCGCCTATCTGAGGCTCGGTGAAGTCGGCAGCTGGAGGCGTCTCCTGAGAGCTGAACTGTAGACGACGCCTGTTGTAACTTGGCTTCTCCGCGGTACCAGCTAGATCGCGCACGTCTTTTGTTGGGTTGGGTTCTTGAGAAGGAGGCCCCATGAAGTCGCCACCGTACCCATGATCGGCAAAGTACTGATCGACGTTGGCAAATGTATCGTCGTCGTCGTCGTTCTGATCCTGTGCCATATGCATGTTTGGATCCAGTGGCATAGGGATGTCCGACACCGTTGCGGCGGTCTTGCCATGGGGCCGACTTGGCGCTGACACGACTGGCGGTGTTGTCTTTGGGGTGGTCTCCCCCGCCCCCAAATGAATCTGGCTCTTCGGCCAAAGCAGGGGCCAGCTCAGGCAAGCGCTGAGGGTCATCACGTCATCATCGTCGGCCCTGACGGGTCGAATCGGAGGTAACAACTCGTCTCAGCCTGGCAGCACCCGAACCAGTTGAACCCTAAACAAGTTGGGTGGCATCTGGGTACCGTGGAACAAGGGGTTGCCCGATTGAACGATTTTGCCCTTGGCGACATCGACCAACTCGTTGTTCACGAAGTGCAGGAGAGTGCACGGAACGTCGGCGGCGCCCTGCGAAAACATGTAGGGCGTCAGGGATGCCCAGTCAAAGGCAAGGAGATGAAGTCCTCGGCTGAGAGAGGCTTAATTAGTTACCGTGATGATGGCGTCGAGCTCGGCTAATGTCGAGGCACCGCCAACGGCGGGCGTGCAGTTGACGGAGGGGCCGCTTGCTGCAGAGGTGCCGGCCGACGTACACCCGGGTGCATTAAGCTCCCGTGCCGGCGTTGGAGACACCAATGCCGCCTCCGCCGGAGACACCAATGGCCCCGCCATCGCGTTCTGCGAGTTGCTGGCCGTGAAGCTAGGAATCGGGGGCGGCCCCTGTTGGCCGCCCGCAATCCACGCACTAATCCCCTGGATCAAGGTAGGCACAATGGCGGTGATCGTCGCTCCGAGTTGTTGTTGCACTTGCTCTTGGACAATCTCCGGAATCCGCGCCACCTGTCCCCTGAGTTCTTGAACCTCGCGCGCCTGGCTTTCTGAGCTGGTCTTTTTCTCCTTTCGCCCACCAGTGTTATAGTATGACGACCATTTTGTCGACAAGCCTTTGCTGGCCACACGACCAGCTCACGTCAGCTTACTGAGCTTATCCTTGTTCTTCATTACATTCAACGCCCTATTTAGAGTGGTGTCCCAAGGGTTGCTCTTAGTTGACCCCGCGCTACTATTTTCAGTCGCCTGCGGAAGGAATGTGAACCATTTAGAAATTTGGCTTCATTAATTAGAATGCAACCATATGGAGCTAATTACGCGGGGGTGTATTCCTTACCAGAACAAGCTCAAGCGCCCTGGTCTTCGGATCCGTGGTAAGCTCCTTTGTTTTCGGGTCCTTCTTGTACCGGGCCCTGACAAAGTTCCTGGTCTGCTTTCGGGTCCTTCTTGTACCGGGCCCTGACAAAGTTCCTCCTCCTTGTCCCATATAGGCTCCGCCACTCTGTAACCGCCGGGACCGAGTGTGTGTTCCCCTAAGTTCAGCTCCCGCATTTCTTTCCCCCACTTACTTGATTCGGAGTTTGCGGTGCTCGAGCAATTGATCTTGAAGTCGTTGTAGTCATCTTCGGTGATCGAAGGATTTTTCTCCTTGATCTTCTCATAACTCTCACCTTTCTTGATCATTCTCTTCACATTGCTTTTCCAAGTAGATAGGGCCTTGCTCATCTTCGTGAGGGCAGCATTGTTCACTTTATTCCCTTTGAGGCTTGTGTTTTCAAATTCAGCGGGGAACTTGTAACGTTCGTGCAGCTTCGTGAAGAGGAGGTTGCGCAAATTCCCTCGGTCAGGATGCCTCAGGTTCTCGGTGTTGATCGAGACGGTGCTCCGGAGAATGCACCCGAGCTGAAGCGAGTACCCCTTGACTATTCGTTCGTGCGCCGTTGGATTCCCGTCGGAGTCCACTTCAGTAACTTCCTCCTTGAGGGTGCGGAGCACGGTCGGGCACGGGTCCTTCCGTTGCCTCTTCGGTTGGCTGCCATCTGTGCGTGCGCCGCCATCATCAGTGGTGGCATCCTCGGCGGCACCATCAGTGGTGGCATCAGTGGGGTCATCCTCGGCGGTACCATTAGTGGTCTCAGGATCGGTGGGGAAGGCGGCGTCCTCATACAAGTGAGGTTGTTCCTCCATCTCCTGGGACAGCTCCCAGAATGGCTTGACACGCGAACCCCCGGCCTCATCATTGTTGGCCATGTTTCTCTCTAAATAGGAACAAAGTTTGGTCAAAAAGTTGGTTATTGTCAAGGAACAAGATCTCTAAGTTGACCAAATAACCTAATTCTCGAGGAATGTCGCCAAAAAGTTGGTTATTGTCAAGGAACAATTGAGAGATGTTTGTGATATTGCCTAGGTGTTTTGGGATAGAACCTGTTAGTGTGTTGTTGCTAAGGTCCAAGTCCACGTTCTTAGGGTAACCTAGTTCTTGAGGGGTGTGTCTAGAAAGTTGGTTGCTGCAAAGATACAAGGTTGTGAGTTTGGTCAAATTGCCTATGATGTTTGTGATATTGCCTTGGATCTTGAAGGCACTGTTGCATGATGCAGTGGTACAGCCAGCATGGGACCTCATCTTTGCAGGCTAATTTTCTAGATTGTAACACTGGGATTTGTGCACAAGCTAAGCTAGCTAAGACAGTAGCTTCCTTGCAACCCACAAAAGACAAAGGAAAAGGGGTGAAAAGGGGGAGATGGTTAGCTTTGATGAGCAGGCAACATCTTCCTAACCCCCTTCTTCTTGTCTCCTCTCACTATCTCTCTCACACACATGGCAAGCAAGGGTGTCTGAGTGTGTCAAAAAAATACTAAACTAATCCAAGCACTAAAGCAAATTAATTTTTATTTCGGTTGAGAATCGGGCACCTTCTAGGTCAAGAAAATTGGGCATGACCTTTGCTAATTTTCATGACCTAGGAGTGCCCCATTTCTCAACCGAAACAGAAATTAATCAACGTTTCAGGAGAAAGGGGTCATTTTAGAAGATCACAAGTAGCAGCAGCATCACTTGACAAAATCACAACTAGCAGCAGCATCACAAGTAGTACAGCAGCAACATCATCACAAGTAGTACAGCAGCAGCAGCATCATCACAAGTAATACACTTAGCTACCAGTTCAGAAATACAGCTAAGATAAGATCATCACCACATTTTAGAAACATAGCTCATCATTTTCATTCTTGCAGATAAGATCATCACCACATTTCAGAAATACAGCTTCATAGGTTGTTCTCTGTATGCAAGCAATAGACCATATATATGTAACATTTTCATCTCTCATTAGCGCTAAGATCTAATGTCTATTTTTTCTCATGCCGATTACTCACTTCAAAATAGGTTTCTTAGTAGTACGAAACAACACACACCAAGCTCCATCAAAAACAGAATAAAAAATGGCCATGTCATGCTTGGCAATAGCACAAGTGACATGAAAATTCAAGAGTAGGAGATCACAAAAGTACAGTCCACAGGTTACTCCAAGTTTCTGAATTTTCAGTAAATTTTCTGTAAGAAAAGAACTAAAAGAAAAGAAATCCTAGGGTTAAAAAATCTGGAGCAAGTCCTAGCAGAACCACAAAATGTTCATCTACTCAAATTAATGTCCAAACAGTGTCATATGTGAAATTAACCTGTCATGTTCACTACTCAAACATGAAGTACCAGCAACCTTCAACAAGAAGTACTCAAACTGTCAAACATGAAGTACAAGCAACCTGCTATGTTAGGAGGGTTTTGTGTGAAAAATAAGATGCAAAAGTTCACTTATCTAATTACTAATGGTTTCGCCAACGAGTTCCAGGCAATTTGATCGGGCTGAGTAATTACATGGGGACACCTAAAGAACCAACCTAATCAGCTAGAATAATGGCTAGACAAATTAAGCAATCGCACAGTTGGGCATGCATTCCATCCCTAAACAGCACAGGCTGAGAAAGAGAAGGGCAGAGGAGAGGGGGATGGGATTATACCTAGTCTAAGAGACCAAACCAGATGTGTAGGCAGAGCTGCTTGTGCCACGGCCAGCAAATCAAAGGTTGGTGGTGTCTGACGCGTGCACCTGTGTGAGCAAAGGAAGCCAAAGCGCATGAGAAAATCGAAGGGAAGGGAATGGAATGGAAGGGAAGAGAAGAGCAAATCGAGGATTACCTTGACGAGCAGCGGCGTCCCGAGCGAGAAGAAGCGCTGGTGTCTCCCCGCGGCCGGCGACCGATGTGCAGAGGTGGTTGTCCGGGACGGTGTGACGGAGGCGAGGCTTTCTGGGCTCTGGGGAGAGGAGAGGGCGAGGGAGGGAGAGGGCGAGGGCGAGGGAAGGCGGGGAGAGGGCGAGGGAGAGGGAAGGCGAGGAGAGGGCGAGGGAGGGAGAGGGCGAGGGCGAGGAGAGGGCGGAGAGAGCGAGGCAGGGCGGCGGCGGTGGAGCGGGCGCGGGCGAACGGCGTCGGGTTAGGTTTGGGCGAGAGGTGGATCTGGCGAGGAGGGAAAGAGGCTAGAGGGAGAGGGCAGCGGCGGCGGCACGGTGGAGGGAGGGACGAGGGAGAGGGAACTGGCGAGGGGGAGAGGGAAGGGGGGATCGGGCAAAGGGGGAGAGGGAAGGGGGGATCGGGCACAATACTAATGGCGCACCACCCCTCGGTGCGCCATAAGTACATCCATACTAATGGCACACCTCACCGTGGTGCGCCATTAGTATTTTTTTTTATTTCTGCTCGAGCCAACAGGTTATCTTCCACCTGACCTGATCCACACCAAGTTCCCTCTACTAGCTTGACTGGTCAGCAGCTAGTTCTCACAGTAGGAGGTCCTATGTTCGATTCCCAGGTTCCACAAAAAAATTTATGCATTTAAAATGCTGTTTGATACTTATTTGTGTTTAAATATGTTCAAACTTGTTTAAATCATAACAGTAATATTTTTTTATAAGACAGTAATATTTTTTTAAAAATATCATCAAACAGTAATGCCGGTGGAGCGGGGGAGGGTGCGCGGGGTGCGGGGGGTCGGCGGCGACGGTTGAGTAGGGGAATCGAGGGTGCGGGGGGTCGGCGGCGGTGGCCGGTGGACCAGGGAGTGCTCGGCAGCGAGGGGGACCGGATCTGGCATGGTGGGATAGCGATCGAGATGGAGGGGGGTCGAGATCGAGTGTCCTTGAAATATAAAAATACTCATGATAGTTCAAAAAGTGCCCATGAAATACAATCGAGAAATGAAGGCTACGATTTAAATACAATCGATCTTAGCTAGCTATCTGTTCACAATCTTCTTGCCCTTCTTTTTCGCAAATGGAGTTCTTCTGTGGAATGGACGTCCTTTAGGTAGGGTGGTCCTGCTTCTTCTTGTGGTGTATGCTGCTACTTCATCATCGTCGTCTTGTTCGATCCTCGGGTCGCCGTACTTGTCGAAGTCTTGCTCATTGGCTACTCCATCCATTCCGATGATCTTCCTTTTGCCTCTCCTCACGACAACACGACTAAGCTTTGATGGGTCGGTAATGAAGAAGCATTGGTCCACTTGGGAAGCCAGTACCCATGGCTCATTTTTCGCGGTGACGTTTGCGCCCGCGGTCTTGGATTTGGCTTCGGGTATAACCATGGTGGTGAAATACCGGTCTTCTTTTAGGACGCTCTTGGCCCATCTAACACGGAACATCGGGACCTTCTCTCCAACGTAGCTCAGCTCCCGGATCTCCTCGATCCTTCTGTAGTATCTGTCCTTGTCATTACCGGTGTAGGATTCCATCGTTACCCCGGAGTTCTGATAACCATCGCTCTTCATGTCCTTGGCCTCGGTGTAGAATGTGTAGCCGTTGATATCGTACGCCTCATAGGTCATCAGGTTGTGCTCGGCGCCCTGTGACAAGGCGAATATGAGTTGTTCTTCCGCGGAAGAATCCTCATGTAAAGGGTACGACAGAAGCTTCTGCTTGAACCAACGCGTGAAACATGAGTTGTGCTCTTTGAGTATATCTCCGTCCGTCCTCTGTTGGCCTCGGTCATTGTACGTCTTCTTAATAAAGGTTTTGTGCTGTACCACCCAAGGATCGACCACGTCTATGTGTTGTAGCACGACTAGGTTTGCTCTATCAAATTCGGCGAGTCGACCCTCGAAGTCGACATGCATTTCGCGACGACCCTCATGGTGACCCCATCCAGCGATCCTGCCGAGGTGCCTGTTGCCGGGCAGACCAACGGGGTTCTCGATGCCTAGATAATTCGTGCAGTAGGAGATGCACTCTTCGGTCAGAAAGCCTCTGGCTATGCTTCCCTCTGGACGTGACATGTTGCGAACGTATCCTTTGATGACACCATTCATCCTTTCGAACGGAATCATGCTGTGCAGGAACGTCGGCCCGAGTTGGATGATATCGTCCACGATATGGACCAGCAGATGCACCATAATGTCGAAGAATGCGGGCGGGAAGTACATCTCAAGCTCGCATAGTATCACCACGATCTCTTCCTATAGCCTTCTGAGTTGCCTCACGCCAATAGACTTCCGAGAGATGACGTCGAAAAAGTTGCATAGGCCAAATAGGGTTTCATGGACGTGCGCGTCCATGATCCCACGGATTGCAACTAGAAGTATCTGCGTCATGAGCATGTGACAGTCGTGAGACTTCATCCCGCTGAACTTCTACTTCGCTGGGTCTAGGTATCTGCTTATCTTCCCCGCGTAACCGTAAGAAAGTTTTACTCCTATGAGGCAGGGGAAAAACTGCTCGATCTCCTCCTGACTTAGAGTGAAGCACGCGGGAGGGTAGTCATTTCCGGTCTTCTTGGCCTTCTTGCCTTTGCGACGACTTTCCGTGTCCTGCTTTGCCTCATCATCATCATCATCATCATCGTCGTCATCATATATAGCGTGAAGCTCCTGCCTGATGCCCATTTATTTCAAGTCTGCCCTTGCTTTCGGCCCATCTTTGGTCCTCTCTGGCATGTTGAGCAGGGTACCAAGCAGACTCTCGCAAACGTTCTTCGTGATATGCATGACATCAAGGCTGTGAGGCACACGGTGGATCTTCCAGTACGGCAAGTCCCAGAAAACAGACCTCATTTTCCATACCTTCAGCAGCGGCTCTGGCGCCTTTCGCTTCTTTCTCGGCTCTGGCGCCTTTTGCTTGTTTCCCGGCAGTGGGCAGTCTTTCCAATTTTTCAACAGCTCGTCTATTTCCTCGCCGCTCCTTGTACGCGGGCGTCCTCGGGGTTCGGTTTCACCATCGAATAGATCCTTGCGTTTTCTCCACGGGTCATCGTCGCGAAGCCACCTTCGATGTCCCATGAACACGGTTTTCGAAGACCCGGGATCTCTATCTAGTTGGCGATACGTTGTGTCATCCATGCACCTGACGCATCCAGAAAATCCGTGGACCACCTGCCCCGCGACATATCCGTAACCGAGATAGTCGTGCACCGTCATGAGCAGCGCGGCTCTCATAGGGAAATATTCTTTCTCTGCGGCGTCCCACGTATTGGCTGGCGTTTTCCACAGTGTGTCAAGCTCCTCTTTCAGCAGCCCCAGATACAGATTGATGTTGTTCCCTGGTTGTTTCGGTCCTTCAATTAGCATACTCATGTGAATGTACTTCCTCTTCATGCACAACCAGGGGGGAAGGTTGTACATCCACACAAACACAGGCCAGGTGCTATGTGTGCTTCTCTGGCTGCCAAACGGATTGACTCCATCGGTGCTCATGCCCAGCACGATGTTCCTTGGATCGTTCCCAAATTCTAGGTCTTCGAAGTTCAACACTTGCCACTGGCTCGCATCCTTAGGGTGACTCAGCATCTTGTCTTTTTTATCTATCTCCGGATCATTTGCGTCATCTTCTCGCTTCTTCTCCTCCCTATCCACGTGCCAACGCAGGAGCTTTGCTACATTAGGGTCCGCGAAATACCGCTGCAGACGAGGAGTGATCGGAAAGTACCACACCACTTTTCGAGGAGCTTTCTTCCTCTTCTTGTATCGAGTGACGCCGCACACCAGACATATGGTAGACTCCGCGTGCTCGTCCCGATAAATGATGCAATTGTTCATGCACACATGGTATTTCACGTGCGGTAAATCCAGAGGACACACGATTTTCTTCGCCTCCTCCAAACTGGTGGGCACTTGTTCCCCTTGGGAAGACGTTCGTGCCAGAATGACATGTTCTCGTCGAAGCATGCGTCGGTCATTTTGTTTTTTACCTTCATCTCCAGAGCCATGAGCGTTACTTTCAGGCAGGTATCCTCGGGCCTGCATCCTTCATACAATGGAGTAACCGCGTCTAACTCAAGTTGATCCATCTTGGCTTTCTCTCGGGCGGTAGCTCTTGCGTTATCCGTCTGCTTGAGAAGCAGCTCTTGAATATGAGGGTCCTGCACCCAGCCCATCGATGGTCCAGCGTCGTCTGCTCCGCCGGCATCATCATCTTCATGATCATGCCCGTCGTCTGCTCCGGCATCTTCCTCATCATCATGTCCTGCATCTTCTACATGATGACTGTGTACAGCATCACCTTCGTGATCATCTCCTGGGGATTCTTCATCTTCTTGCCCGCCCGAGCCGCGGTGGTTGTCTTGCTGCCCTTCCTCATTTCTTGCCGCCCCCCATGGACGACTTCGTAGTCATCTTCATCACCTTGGCACCGATAGCCATCCATGAAACCACGCAAGAGCAGGTGGTCCCGCACTATTCACTATGCCTTCGGTCATCATGCGGACCATGGTCGCCTGCGGGGTAGAGCAAAACGATATTTTAGAACCAAGAAAAAATTTGGCATGACTTTCCCTAAAAATAGGACCAAAAAGAATGCTTAATGCCAAAATTCTCGCCGAAACGGAAATGAATCAACATTCCGGCAAAATATTGGCAACTATCGCATTTCAAATACCGGTACACCTCCAAACACAAACACATATGCAACACCACAAACATATGCAACACCACGAACATACATAGATCTAGCTAGGCCATAAAAAGTGCATGTGCACATTGTTGTAGGGAGAACAACATAAATATAGCTTCCCCCCTTACTTACCTATCAAAACAAGGTAATTTAACCACTTAAATTGAATGAATCTATGGTGGAAATGAGGTGAAAAAGAGGAGGCACCCGAGACAAGGAGGAGGTGGAGAGAATGAAGTGGGGAGAAACTGAGTGTGGGTAGGAGAGGCTGCCCAAAATATCTTGTTGCTGCCCACTTACTAATGGCGCACCAACTCTAAATGCGCCATTAGTAATCCAGGTTACTAATGGCGCACCTTCTGGTGGTGCGCCATTAGTAGTTTTGCAAAAAAAACATACTAATGGCGCACTATCCCAAAGTGCGCCATTACTAGTTTAAACTAGTAATGGCGCACGGTGGAATAGTACGCCATTAGTAGTTTTGCAAAAAAGGGAATAAAAAATATAATAAAAAACAACATTAGTGGCGCACTATCCCAAAGTGCGCCATTACTAGTTTAAACTAGTAATGGCGCACTGTGTCTGGATGCGCCATTAGTATGTTTGGACAGGCGCACTAGTTAAAAAAAATTGATACTAATGGCGCACCCTGGGCCAGGTGCGCCATTACTAGTTTCAACTCTAATGGCGTATCAGAAGGTGGTGCGCCATTAGTATATACTAATGGCGCACCGCTTGTCTGGTGCGCCATTAGTGTCAATCCCATCTATAGCCCTTTTTCTAGTAGTGTTAGGACCAGTAGATACCTAACTTCATGCCGATGATATGGATGGGGCTGCTGTAGAACATTTGGTAAGCATCATCTTTGACGCTGAACGTTGCAAATACTTGTCCATTTAGTAGTCTATCATGCGCTCCTGCCATCACGCCAGAGAGGATATGATAAGTCTAAAATACTATTAGCATCCCACAATGCTAAAAAGGTGCTCTAAGATAGTGAACTAGTGGATATCACTCATGTAAATTATTTTACTCCTTACATACAATAGTCAGGAATTAGTACAGTTGTTGAAGCAGGAGTAAGCTGATCATATAACATAAGAGTCAGGAATTCTATGCTTATTTTTAAGAAAACTGATACAAGTTAAGACTTTGTTTAACAGTAGGTCTAAGAAAATAAACTGTGCATTTGGTGAGAATATAGCAACAGATTAAGAGCATATTGTTCAGCATCACACAGATAGTAGAAACATGCTACAGGAAGCTATTTGCATAAAGTAGAGAACTACAAAACAAGCTATTGACCATCCTACTGGTAGCAAGGACATAAAGATAATCACTTAATAAGATAAGAAGCAGACATGAATCACATAACTATGTACAATTCAATATCCCAACTGAGAGTGAACATGTATTCAACATTTCCTGCATTTTGCATTTCAATACATGCATGACAGATTCACAGCAAAACTATATAGAGTTGTACAAACATGCATGAATAGGAAAGCAACCAAACTACAAGAACATGTAAGGAAACAGAGGGAATAACTATAACATATGGAGTGACAAGAACATATATGAACTCAAAGTAATGCCCAGCTAGACCAAAAGAAGCTGGATTAGTCAGAAGCACATATATGAGCCATGCCGTCCAGTCCCGCAGCCACCAACTCGCGCTGCTCGCCCCCGCGGTAACCACCTTGGTCATCGATGCGGCGGTGCTGCCAGACCTACAAAAAATAGAGGAGGCGTTTGGAATCAGGCGACGGAATCAGGCGAATGGACATCACACTTGCCAACTAATTAACTATAGCATGCTACAGAAACATTTCATTAACAAATTTGATTCGGGAACTAGCTTATTGAGTATGACAAAAATGCTTAGAATAAAAATCATTTCAAGAAATCCTACAGTAGCTAAAAAATAAATTAAGCTATACCATTTCAGGGAAATGTGTAAGCTGTTCAACTTTTCTCACATTCACTCCAGCTGCTTCCAAACATGATGCTGTACCACCAGTGGGGACCCATGTTACTTGACTAGTTGTTCAAACACATGGGGCCCTAATCGAGTATCACCGGATAGAAAGAGACAACAGATACAAAATGTTCTCAAAAAGAAAGAACATTAACTAGTGTGTGCAGTACAGTGTGCCTAAAGATTTAGTCTGCAGGGTTTAGATGCTACTAGTACACATGAATCCAACCACTCTGCTTCTACACAGTCATCAGGCTGTAGGGTCTCGTGACTTTTGTTCATGAGTCCAATAGCCTATTTACACTAAAACCAGCACTACAGCAATAATAATCATAGGGAAGCCGATTTGGTTACCTGTTGGCGCAGCCACGGCCCCAGCCCTGCAGCACCTCCATGAACTCCTTGGTGCACGAGCCCACGATGGTGCCCAGGTTGTTCACATGGTCTGCCACTTCAAAACAATCAACAAAGAAAATAGGTCTTTCCATGGAGGAGAGAGCATAGACTCGATCATCGGCCTTGTGCCAAATCCCCCATGCCTTCCCGTGACGGCCTTCACAACAATGACCTGCAAGCAAAACACACCAAAAACTAAGTCACACATGCATGCTACTCATCCACTGTCTTGTAGTTGTTTGATTATTATTTTAGATTAATATGAATAATTCAATATGTATTATCTATTTTTAAAAATGAAGTAAATATGTTATGCTAGACTATTGTTTCAAACAAATATATTAGAATGTTAAATTTAACATGCTAGAAAATTAAAGTAGAGTGCCCAACACACACGATGTAAGTAAGACTGGCATATAGTAGTTTGTCTTGTACAGAATGCTTCTAATCTAAGTAAGCATGAGAGTGTACGTGTTGGAGCTTTGTCATGCATGAAAATATTTTATGAGGAGAACTGGATACATGTATGTGACCATTAGAATGCATACGTGTGCAGGGGAGCTCCCTCGGCATCGCTGCTATCGTGTTTGACCAATGAAACAAAAGGTTACAGGGAGCTTTCAAGTAAAATCTGTTTGTGCACACAGCAAATCTGAGAATGTGAGCTCGGTATGCTCTCTACTAGTCTCCAGTGAGCTGATCCTGCTAATCTATCTACGCAACGGTGGTGAGAGATGGAGATAGCAGTAGAAGGAACTAGCAAGCATACCACATGCAAGGCCAAGACGGATGGCACTGACAATAGGTATGCATCAATGGGCATGCAGCACAAGGCGAATATCTGTAAGTCTTTCTTCAGAAGAGGCATTTGTAACTAGACTACTGCTTACTACTTAACCCAAAACTGAATCATGAAACAAATCTTACCATCCATGCACTGTAGGCAGGATCTTTCTCAGGAAGGTATGGTGGTCGTCTATCTTTCAGCTGAGATTTTCTTAGCCCACAGTCTTGTCGATGAAAAACCACTTCTTCAGCATTTTCTTGTCACTGCAGGTGTGGAGGAAGTTCATCAACAGAAGAGTACCTAAGAAGAAGAATCATGCATCAGGAATCAATCAAATCAACAACAAATCGAATCAGGAAGAAGAATCGAGTGCTCACATAGGTAGTTGCAGTGCTCCTGCACCTCCTCGATGTCATACTGCGTTAGCATCGCCCAGTTTCATCTTGTTGGCGTGGAACTGTATGCACACGGCTAGGTGATGCTTGTACGCGGTTTGCACTGGAGGCAGGCCTGGATGCCCTTCTTCCACCGTGGTGAAGACCTCGCCTTCCACCATGGTGCCCAGGCCGTCGGCGCAGATCTGGCACACGTCCCCGGCCCCATGCCCCCGAACTTCTGCACACAGCAGCGAGACGCGGTCAAAACTGATGCTCCGCTGTGCGGAGGAAGTGGACGGGATCGAGAGGAGCACGATGAGATCGGGAGGAAGGGGACATCCTTATGATCTAGCTTGCGAGCCCACTGCCGCCATCGCGGGTCGTCGACGGTGGGGGTGACAGCGGATCGAGGTGGGAGGGAGGGGGAGGGGTTGGATCTGGCCGCCGGCATGCCCATGGCCGTCGCATGCGGCTAGGTCTAGGTCATGAGCAAGGAGGGAGGGCGGATCCAACCGCGGCCGTGGGAGAGAAGGGGAGGGGAGGGGTTGCCGGCGGCCGGGGTTGGCGGAGAGGACGAAGGACAGCGCCAGCGGCGGCTGAGTGGTTGGGGATCAAGAGGGTTGGGGTGGCGGCTGTGGGACGAGAGGGGGAGAGTGGATCGGGGGAGAAGATTGGATCGGGGAAGCTAGGGTTTGGTTGTGAGAGTGAGGGGTGAGGGCTGCCGTTGGATCCAGAAGCATCCGGCGATGGTTGATGCATGATCCGCGTGATATGCCTATGGACCAATCAGAGCGCACCACACAATTTGACGATTTTTTGACCATATAAATTGGTCATTATTAATTACATGCAAATTTTTCATTCCATTTTTCAATGCTCAAAATGAGTTTTTTTGAAAGACCTATCTAATATTTGTTCAAATGATGTCATATTTTGCACAAGTTTCATCTTAGTTTGGCAAACAACATTGACAAAGGGAGTTTTTATTTCTTTTGCGTGAAAAAACAATTTTCCATTTTTTTGAGTGTCCAAAATAAGTTTTTTTGTGAAGGACCTACCATATATTTGTTGCAAAATTGTACCAAATCAATTTTCTAAAATATTAGGACATATTTAATGCACAATTGACCAAATGTTTGGGTGTGAAAAGTTTTGATCCACCTCTGGTGAAAAAGACAAATTTCCGCCGATTCAGCTGGAAGTGGGTCAAATTTGAACTGTAGCTACCTCATAGTTTGCTCTTTATTTTTTCTAAAAATCATTTCTAGGTACATAAGTATCTATTTAATAAGAGAAACATCAAAAGTTTTCCAAGATTCAACCACTAGCTAGGAACAGGCATGCCCGCCGTTTTGACCGCCTTTTGAAATGGGCATAAAAAATTCAAAAAAATCAAAAAAATGGGAAACCTTTGCATTGTGTCATTATATGTGACCAAGTTGCCAGGAAAAATAATAAACTTGTATTACGACAATTATTTTAAAAAAGTGTTCTTAGAAATGAGCTATCATCTCTGAAGATTCATGGCTTTCAAGCCAAATGATTAATCTTATGGCCACATTCATGGAATAGTTTGTTCAAATGATCTCATATTGTGCGCAAGGGTGCATCTTGGAATTCCAAACAATGTTGCCTAAGGGATTTTTCATTTTCCTTGCACGGAAATTTCATTTTCCATTTTTTGAGTGCCCAAAATGAGGTTTTTTGTGAAGTACCTACAATATATTTGTTACAAAATCGAAACAAATCATTTTTCTAAAATACTAGGCCATATTTAATGCACAATTGACCAAATGGTTGGGTGTAAAAAGTTTTGATCCACATCTCGTGAAAAAGACAAATTTATGTCGATTTAGTTGGAAGCGGGTCAAATTTGAACTGAAGTTGCCTTGTAGTATGCTCTTTATTTTTTCCAAAAATCATTTATAGGTACATAAGTATCTATTTCATCAGAGAAATATCAAAAGTTTTCCAAGATTCCACCACTAGCTAGAAACAGTCAAGCCCGCCATTTTGACCGCATTTTGAAGTGGGCATAAAAAATTCAAAAAAAAAATAAAAAAATGGAAAACCTTCGCATTGTGTCATTACATGTGACCAAGTTACTAGAAAAAATAATAAACTTGTAATACGATTATTATTTTAAAAAAGTGTTCTCAGAGAATGAGCTATCATGTGTGAAGATTCATGGCTTTCGGCCTCTTAGCGGCCCATGCTCTTCATGGTCCAGTACAAGCCCGCTGTCACTTTCGGCCTGCTAAAGGCCCATAGTATAGTTGGGCCATATGTGGCCCGAACTTAGTAATGGCCTGTTAACCGCCCATGAAATCAATTGGGCCCACCTGTTGCGCACTTCGATGTCAGCCTATTAATGACCCGGGAGTTAAGAGGGCCGACCATTAACTTTTGGTCTGGTAACGGCCCATTAACTTAATGGGCCCACTAAAGTTCGTACATGTCTTTAGGCCAAATTAGATAATTTGAGCCCATTACGACGAGCAATTATGCACAGGACCAAAACCGATCAAGCAAAGGTATGACATACAGGAAAAAACGTTGCACATCCAAGCATATATTACAGGAAATTACATCCACTGGGCAATCAAAGATTGATGCCAGTGCAAATAAATGAACAGAACCAAATGATCTAAAACGTCACAATATGCAACCTCAGCACGGATGACGCCCATAAGCATGTGGGCAAGTTCTTGCTGCTTTGCTACACTGTCTATGAAAACATTGATCAGTTGTTGTGTCGCACGACTCTGCACCTCTGATTCCTCCACCATTTCCATCATTCCTTCAGCCATTAATTGGTTCACAAACATACATTTTTTCCATTGCATTCGAGATAGAGGATACTGAACAGATTCAGATGGCGATTTTGGCAGGCTTGTATTATTGATAGTATAGAGTGTCTCGACCACTGTATCATAACATAAATTAGGAGGGGAACCAAACAGATTAATCATGAGTTATTGGCATATTACCTGGCCTAGATTTATTGGAAAGAAACAATGGGGTTACCTTGCTGTTTTTAGAGTTTGTCTTCTTATCTTCAGCATCTTGCACCAAATTAACACACTAGCATTGCTATCATTGGCCAAGTCAGATAATAGGAAAGCAACATTCACACAACGAATGTTTGGGCAACTAGCCAACACCAAATTAACACAATATGGCATAGCTATCATCGGCCAGGTAAGGTAATACGAAAGCAACATTGACACAATGAATGAATGGGCAACCAGAGCAGCACTACAATTCAGTAATGTGCATGATATGAGATACTACACTCATGCATCTCAGTATGCAAAACTACCAGGAAATTTTCTTTACAAAAATCAACATTGGCGCCTTTAACATTTTGCTACAACTAATTTCAGATCAGACAAAGGTTGGATTCATGCCGATTAACAAAATACATGCTGATGTAAAAATATAGTGATATACAACAGGTACTTACATCAGCATTGGAGCACAGAGAATTCCCACAAGATGATTTCCTCGAATACAATCCCAATGAAGGAAATCTTCTATCATTTAACCTTATTTTCTAAAAGAGAGATGCGTCAGAAACATGTAGAAAATATGATCAGAATGCTATAAAATTTCATGACGTGGTGATATGCACATGCTTCTTAGAATGGAGTTGACATTCTTTTGCTAGACTGGAGCGGACTAGTTCTTTGGCCACTGGAATCTGCTTATTATCAGTGGGAGTTGGGTTTCTCTGTGCTGGAGCAGTATCTATAAAAAGTGGAGTTGGTTTATTATCTCTTGGCGTTTGGATCTTTTGCAAAGACCTGGTTTGTAACCCTTCAGATTCTAACATAGCCGTCTTCCCCTTGCATGCCTTATATAGAAGAATGGTTCTTCAATTATAAAACATGCTACAACAGATATAGAATAGTTACTGAAGAATAGAAAGGCATGACATATTGACATGTATTCCCTCCACCCGAAAATAAATGGATGGGTCTAAGCGTATTTCAGTTCTATTTACATCCAGTTTTATCCATTTCTGCGACATGTAATCCGGACGGAGGGAGTATGATGTAAGAGATAAGGATACGACATGACAACACAGTAGAAAAACATTGAAAACCCAATGCGGAACCAAAGTAATCAAACGCACTGATATGAGATTGTAACACCCTCGATGCGACTATATCTCCCACGTGTCGAGGCACGGCTTAGAGGCATAATCGCATAGAAGGCATATGTCGCAAGTTAGGCAATCTTCACAATATCCCATGTAATATGATAATAAAAGGGGAGATAACATATTTGGCTTAGAATCGCCACGTCAATCAAGTATATAAATAACATTACATCATCCAAACACTCATGGCCCGACTATGGCGCCAAAATAAAAGAAAACCCAACATGCGACAAGGTCCCAATCACCCCCAACTCGGCACCACTACTGATCATTAGGAAAGGAAACATAGTAACGTTGAGAGTCTTCGTCGAACTCCCACTTGAGCTCGAGCGCATCTCCTGGAGCGGAATCATCAGGCCCTGCATCTGGTGTAATAGTAATCTGTGAGCCACAGGGACTCAGCAATCTCGCACCCTCGCGATCAAGACTATTTAAGCTTATAGGTAAGGCAGGGTAAATATGAGTGGAGCTGCAGCAAGTGACTAGCAAGTAGGGTGGCTAACTTATTCGCAAAAGAGAGTGAGAAGAGGAGGCAAAGCACGAGCAAGAAACTAGCGAGCAACCTGCGCAAACATTACCCCAACACTGTGTCCACTTCCCGGACTCCGCCAAGAAGAGGCCATCACGGTAACACACACTCAGTTGATTCATTTTAATTAAGTTAAGGTTCAAGTTATCTACAACCGGACATTAAGAAATTCCCATCTGCCCATAACCGCGGGCACGGCTTTCAAAAGTTCAAAACCCTGCAGGGGAGTCCCAACTTAGCCCATGATAAGCTCTCACGGTCAACGAAGGAATAGACATCCTCCCAAGACGTTCCGATCAGACTCAGTATCTCGGTTCTTCAAGACACTTCGACAGGTTAAAACAAGACCAGCAACACCGCCCGAATGTGCCGACAAATCCCGATAGGAGCTGCACATATCTCTTTCTCAGGGCACAATCGGATAAGCAATCCGTACAACTAAAACCAGCCCTCGAGTTTCCCCGAGGTGGCGCTGCAAGGGGCTCTAGGTTGGACCAACACTCAGAGGAGCAATGGCCCGGGGGGGTTAAAATAAGATGACCCACGGGCTCCGAAAACCCAAGGGAAAAGAGGCTAGGTGGCAAATGGTAAAACCAAGGTTTGGCATTGCTGGAAAAGCTTTAATCAAGGCGAAACATCAAGGGGTTCCCATTATAACCCAACCGCGTAAGGAATGCAAAATCCGGGAACATAACACCGATATGACGGAAACTAGGGCGGAAAGAGTGGAACAAAACACTAGGCGAGAGGCCGAACCTTCCACCCTTTACCAAGTATATAGATGCATTAAGATAACAAGATAATATAATGATATCCCAACAAGTAAATAAATGTTCCAACAAGGAACGGCCTCCAATCTTCACCTGCAACTAGCAACGCTATAACAGGGGCTGAGCAAAGCGGTAACATAGCCAATCAACGGTTTGCTAGGACAAGGTGGGTTAGAGGTTTGACATGGCAATTTGGGAGGCTTGAAACCAAGTGGTAGGCATCGTAACATTTGCATAGCAAAAGAGCAAGCAAACTAGCATAGCAAAGATAGTAGTGATTTCGAGGGTATGATCATCTTGCCTGCATAGTTGTCAGAGTTGACTGGATCCTCAAAAGCAAACTCAACGGGCTCCTCGTTAGCGAACTCGTCTCCCGGCTCTACCCAAACAAGACAAACAAGCAACAAGGACACAAATCAACCACGTGCAACTCAAACAACATGATGCAAAGATGGTATGCTATGCGGGATGCGATGCGGGATGCATATGCAAGAATTGACAAGGGATGCATGACCCTGGCCTCAACTTGGGAATCCAAGTGTGCCGCTGGAAAGATGTGATGAAATCGCTTGAAAACGATATAAAGAACGTCGGAATCGTAGTTACGATTTGGAAATGGCAAGCGATTCAAATATGACACTGGTCTGCGATTTACAGCAAGTAGCCATCTAAATGCAACGAGATGAACATGCTACAGCACCCAAACATGACAACAAAATACATGGCAACGATGCATTCAAGATTCTTAACAAAAGTCTAGCACTCTTTGGAGCTACGGCCAATTCATCCATTAACAGGTTCAAATAAGCATGGCAAAAATGCATATGACAAACAGATCTCAGACTAGGTGAAATTAACACTTGTCTGGAATTTCAGATCAGGTAGCACTCTTTGGAGCAACAAAACTACATGCTACAGGACCTGAACATGGCAAAGTAAAGTATGGCATGGACCTACTCAAAGATCTTAACAAAAGTACCTTAGTGACCTTGAGCCAAAAGGGATCAGAAAATACAATTGCAAGCATGTGAACATAGCAAAAACATAATCAGTTTTCAGACTTAGTGAAAACTGGAGCATGCTGAAAACAGATATCAAGTAGGCATGTTTACGAGCTCGATGCACTCACTAGAGGGAAATTCATGACAAGCTAAGCATACACCCATCAAGAATACACAAAAATGCAAGCTAGACATGGCAAGAACAATAACTAGCATGCACGGATCAACTACAACAACATCGGCAAAATTGCAAACAAGTTGACAATCTGCCCAGATTCACAAAGTAGCAAAAGTAGAGCTCGATTGACTGAAGCTAGGGTGCTCCATAATTGAAAACAAAGATATGAATGGATAGAGCACTACAAGACTAACAAAACATCCTTACTGATCATCCTCAAAAGAGGCACGAATCACTAGGAAACAACATGAACATATGGCCATATGAGATAAACAGGTCAAGGACTTGGTAGAATTGCTAAGTCCCTGAAATCAGAATTACCAAATGCACCACTTTGCAAGCTTGTACTAGTCACCACACACCTCACAAAAATACATGGGTTGCACCTCTGGAAAGATGACAAAACCCTTAACAAAACATATGTAGAACTCATGGGCATAACATGCACACATCAATCATGGCAAAAATGACAAAAAGCTAAACGGAGTAGCAGATCTGACAATTAACTCAACTAGCCCTCTTCTAACAGCATTTCGGGAATCAACATGAACTCAAATGAAATTGACGCAATGGAATGAAATGATGTACTCTCTGAGATGAACATTTTGATATGCCGTATGCCCAAATCGGAGCTACGGGTGCAAAGTTATGAGGCCATGAACAGGAGCATATGAGCTAGGGTTTCAGGCAAAAGTCAACCCAAATCTCAGATCTAGATCGGGCACGGATTACGAGGATCGCCAGAGGAGCACTGTAGCTGGCCGGAGCTTGTCGAGGACGTCGCCAAAGTTGGAGAGGAGACCGGAGCCGGGGCCGGATCCGGCGTGGGGGAGGCGGCGAGGCGGCACTGGCGCCGAGGCGGCCGCGGACGGCGCGGGCGGCGGGCGGCGACCGGCCGGGCGGCGGGCGGCGGAGCTGCGGTGGCGCGGTGGCGGCGGGGAGCCGGCGAGCGGCGTGGGAGGAGGAGAAGGGTCGGGCGGCGGCAGAGGAGACCCGGGCCACGGGGGCTCTCCTCGGGCCCGGCGAGCCGCGGGCGATGGTGGCGGCGGCTTGCCACGTGGCAGGCGCCGGTTGGCGGCGGCGGATCCGGACGCGTCCGGCTCCGTCCGGACGTGTCCGGCGGCGGCGGAGATCCGAAAATTTAGGGTTAGGACGGGGGAGGATCCGGATTTTTGGGGAGAGTCCTTTAAATAGGCATAGAGGGAGCTAGGAGAGTCCAAATGAGGTGCGGTTTTCGGCCACGCGATCGTGATCGGACGCTCTAGATGATGGAGAAGGCTTAGGTGGGTTTTGGGCCAAATTGGAAGGGTGTTGGGCTGCAACACACGCGAGGCCTTTTCGGTCCCTCGGTTAACCGTTGGAGTATCAAACGAAGTCCAAATGGCACGGAACTTGACAGGCGGTCTACCGGTAGTAAACCAAGGCCGCTTGGCAAGTCTCGGTCCAATCCGGAAATGTTTAATCCCCACACATGAAACAAAGGTAGAAATGACCACCGGAGGAGAACGAAGCGCCGGAATGCAAAACGGACAACGGGGAAAATGCTCGAATGCATGAGACGAACACGTATGCAAATGCAATGCACATGATGACATGATATGAGATGCATGACAACGACAACAACACACGGAGACAAAGACCCGAACCTAAGAAAATAAAATAACTTAACGCCAGAAACGGCAAGAGTTGGAGTATAAATTGGGAAAGTTACATCCGGGGTGTTACAACACTGCACCACTACGAAAGGATCTCGTCCCGAGATCTAGGACTGAAAGAACACCAGGTACTCAGAACGGAGGTGATCCTCGCGTTCCCAGGTAGCTTCGCGGTCGGAATGGTGTGACCACTTGACTTTGAGAAATTTGATTGACTTATTGCGAGTCTTGCGTTCTGTCTCTTCAAGAATAGCAACTGGGTGCTCACGATAAGAGAGATCTTCTTGGAGCTCAATGTCCTCGAAGTTGACGGTGCGATCAGGAGTCTTGAAGCACTTTCAAAGCTGAGAGACATGGAACACGTCATGAACATTTGCAAAGTTTGAAGGAAGCTCGAGTTGATAGGCGAGGTCGCCTCTCTTGCTGACAATCTTGAAAGGTCCCACGTATCTAGGGGCAAGCTTCCCTTTGATACCGAAGCGACGAGTACCTTTCATAGGAGAGACGCGGAGGTAAACATGATCTCCGATCTCGAAAGCCAAATCACGGTGCTTACTATCATAGTAGCTCTTCTGGCGGGATTGGGCTGCTTTGAGGTTATCTCGAATGACTTTGCACATTTCCTCTGCCTCTGTGATTAAGTCATTACCCAAAAGCTGACGTTCACCAGTTTCAGACCAGTTGAGAGGGGTACGGCACTTCCTGCCATACAGAATTTCAAATGGGGCCTTGCCCGAACTTGCTTGAAAACTGTTGTTGTAGGAGAATTCAGCATATGGAAGACAATCCTCCCACTTCATGCCGAAGGAGATCACACAAACCCTGAGCATATCTTCAAGAATCTGGTTGACATGCTCGACTTGACCGCTAGTTTGAGGATGGAAAGCTGTGCTAAAGTGGATGTTTGTGCCCATGGCCTTCTGAAAAGAATCCCAAAACTTCGAGGTAAAGATGCTGCCACGGTCTGAAGAGATCACTTGTGGGATACCGAGCAGAGAGACAATACGAGAGGTATAGAGTTCCGCCAATTGAGCTGTAGTGATCGACTCTTTGATAGGCAGAAAGTGAGCCACTTTGGTGAGTTTGTCGATGACAACGAATATAGCATCATTGCCACGCTTGGACTTTGGAAACCCAGTCACAAAATCCATCTCAATGTGGTCAAACTTCCATTCTGGAATGGCAAGAGGTTGGAGGAGACCAGCTGGCCTTTGGTGTTCTGCCTTCACTCTTCTGCAGACATCACATTCATTCACGAATTGAGCAATCTCGCGCTTCATTCGAGTCCACCAATAAGCCTGCTTAAGGTCCTGATACATCTTCGTGCTCCCAGGGTGGATGGAGAGAAGAGAATTGTGAGCCTCGTTCATGATCACTTTATGGAGGTCACCTTTGGGTACAACAATACGATCCTCGAATAAGAGAGTATCCTTGTCATCAAGGAGGTAGCACTTGTACTTGGGTTGACTCTTGGCAATCCCAATCTTCACCTTTTTCACCATAGCATCAAGAAGCTGGGCTTGGCGAATCTGGTCTTCCAAGGTAGGAGATACTTGAAGGTTGGCGAGGAAACCTTGAGGAACAACTTGCAGATTAAGTTTGCGGAAAGCTTCACAAAGCTCGAGTTGATAAGGCTTGAGAATCACACTGTTACAATAAGCTTTCCTGCTCAAAGCGTCAGCAATCACATTGGCCTTGCCTAGAGTATACTCGATACTCGGATTATACTCTTGAATCATTTCGACCCATCGAGTTTGCCTGAGGTTGAGATTAGGCTGAGTGAAGATGTACTTGAGACTCTTGTGATCAGTGAAAATGTCCGCTTTTCTTCCCAATAAGAGATGTCTCCAAGTCAAAAGAGCATGCACAACTGTCGCCAACTCAAGATCATGAGTGGGGTAGTTCTTCTCATTTGGCTTCAACCGGCAAGAAGTATAAGCAACAACATTCTTCTCTTGCATCAATACTGTGACAAGACCTTGGAGAGAGGCATCACAAAAGATCTCGTACGGCTTGGATTCATCAGGCGGAGTCAGAACTGGAGCAGTGATCAATTTCTCTTTCAAAGTGTTGAAAGCAATGTCACACTACGGAGACCAAACGTACTTGACGTGCTTCTGGAGAAGATTAGAGAGAGGCTTCGCGATCTTAGAAAAGTTTCCAACGAATCTTCGGCAATAGCTTCCGAGACCGAGGAAGCTACGGAGTTGCTTCACATTCTAAGGAGGTTCCCAATTCACAATTGCAGACACCTTCTCAAGATTCACGGCAATGCCCTTGGCCGAGATGATATGACCAAGATAAAGAACCTCATCGAGCCAAAATTCACACTTGGAGAACTTGGCGTAGAACTTGTGTTCCCTCAACTTATCGAGCACCAAACGCAAATGCTTGGCATGATCTTCCTTGTTCTTCGAGAAAACCAGAATGTCATCGAGATAGACCAAAACGAAGTCATTGGTGTAGGCGTTGAAGATGAAGTTCATCATGCGAGAGAACGTCGGAGGAGCGTTGACGAGGCCAAAAGACATGACAGTGTATTCATATGAACCAAAGCTTGTCCTGAAAGCCGTCTTGGGAATATCTTGCTCACGGATTCGAATCTGATGATAGCCCATACGGAGATCAAGCTTGGAGAATACTTGGGCACCTTTGAGTTGTTCGAACAGCTCATTGATGTTGGGAAGTGGGTATTTGTTCTTGATGGTCTTCTTGTTCACTGGATGGTAATCAACACAAAGTCGGTCCGTTCCATCCTTCTTCTTCACAAAAAAGAACACCACAACCCCACGGAGAAGAACTAGGCCGGATGAGACCCATTTTCTCTTGAATATCGAGTTGCTTCTTCAGCTCCTTCAACTCTTCAGGTCCGAGCTTGTAAGGACGTTTGCACACAGGTTCTGTGCCAGGCTCAAGATCAATAACGAATTCAACTGGCCGGTGCGAAGGCATTCCTAGAAGCTCTTCTGGAAAGACATCTTGATATTCGCAAACGACTGGAATTTAAGAGATGGCATCCAATTCACCCTTCTCATTGAGAGAAAACAGACGGATGGTATTATCCCGAGCAGCAAAGACAATTACATCCTCAGACGAATGAGTCAATTGAATCTGCCTGGCAGCACAATCAAGATGTGCCTTGTGCTTAGAAAGCCAATCCATTCCGAGAATAAGATCAATATCCGAGTTACCAAGAACAATTGGGGAAGAAAGGAACTTGTAATCGTCCAATGTGATAGTAACCTCCGGGACGCAGGTGTTAGCTGTCATCTGCTTGCCCGGTGACACAATTTGCAAGGAACTTTGCAGATACTGATAATCGCACTCATACTTGGATGCAAAAGGTTTGGAAATGAAACAATGCGATGCACCAGTGTCAAAAAGAACTTTTGCAGGAATATCGTTAAATGGAAGGTTACCCATGATGACATCTGATGAGTCCTCTGCCTGAGCTGCATTCATCAAGTTGACCTTGGCGTGCTTGGGGTTATGCTTGACCACAGCTGTACTTGCCGATCTCACAGGAGGAGGAGGGGGAAGACGCCTCTGGTTGAAACACTTGTTGGCATAGTGACCCTTCTGTTGGCACTTGTTGCACGTGACCTCTGAAAGCGGACGGTGATACGGAGCACTCGATCTTGGAGCTTGAGACGAAGTCTTGTTCTGAAAGCCAGGGTTGGGTGGGTGAGAAGATCCACTGCCACCTTTGCTCTTCTGCTGATACGGCTGACGGAACGGAGGAGGAAGCCAATACTTCTGCTGCTTGGCCCCTTGAGTAGAGGAAGAAGGAGTAACATCTCTGACTCGCTTCTTGGAAGCATCACACCTCAACTGAGTAGCCTCTTGCTTCAATGCCATGTTGTAGAACTCATCGTACCTCAAGGGCTCGAAGAGAACAAGAGCTAGCTGAATTTCTTCTCTGAGACCACCCCTGAACTGGTATATCATGCTCTTCTCATCAGGGACGTCCTGCTTGGCAAAGCGGGCGAGCTTTTGGAACAACTTGTTGTAGTCATAGACAGACAAAGAGCCTTGCTTCAGGTTGCGGAATTCCTCACGCTTGCTTTCAGCCACGCTCTGAGGAATATGATGAGCTCTGAAATCTCGACGGAATTCATCCTAAGAAATAACACGTCCACCTCTGGAGTCCTTGTACTGCTGGAACCATTCTGCATCTTGTTCTTTGAGTTGGAAGGAAGCGAACTTGACAAAGTCCTCAGGCCTGACGTTACTGCACTCGAAATGCTTGCACAGATCCACAAGCCAGTCGTCAGCATCGGTTGCCTCAACACAATTGCTGAAAGTCTTTGGCCCATTAGCAAGGAACTGGTTGAGTGAAGCAAAGTGATTCTGATTGTTGCCTTGGTTCCCTTGGTTGCCTTGATTGCGCTCTTGAAGAATTTGCATGATCAACTGTGTGTTTGCATTGGTTGCGGCCATCACAACTTTCCATGCCTCCGGAGGAGGTGGAGGTGGTGGCGGATCAGGATTCAGAGTCGTGCGCGTTGGAGGAGCCATCCTGAAGAGGTTGACATCCATTAGCACATTGATAGACAAATCTTGAAGCTGAATCCAGCGGAATGAAAATTGCAACACATAGTCTTCACATCCGAACAAAATGAACGAATGCATTCCTCTTGAAATGGTCACATATCCATAAATTGAGAAGCCACTTAGAATTTAGGTAGAGAAATAAATCAACAAGGTACGGATCAAGAATGAATAATCGTTAAGAAAATCCCAATCTAAAACCAATATCCGTGGAAGAAGAACTAGAGCTACTAGAATTCCCACCTATGAAACTCCCGAACCTTTCCGGTTATGCAATCAGGTGTTGGGATACAGGGGAAGCATAATATCTCACCCAAATCTAGCAAATCCTACATCCAGCTGTATCCATCCTTCAACACATAACCGAGAAAAGCTTTGGAAACCATCTACCTCAACCTTCGAAAAGCATCCGTTATACAAGTTATGGCGATACTCCCGAACTCCCGCCCCAGTACTGGGTGGCGTCGAGGTTATCTCACCAACGAACTGCATAAAAGAGATTTTCGATGTCGGCATACTAAAATCAGGTATTCCAGAACTGCAACGATAAAACTATGACGACAACACCTCAGAGCTCAACTCCCCGGGACACTTCCACAAAACCCCTGACAGGAGGCACCAAGACAATGTTCTCATCATAAAACCATCGGAACGATTCCAAGATACCCGCGTGATCCTAAATTTTTTTTAGTGAAATTTGAGAAGAGAAGATTCAAAACTCTACGTCAGGATGCCTTACCAGAGCGATGAGGAGACTGGGAAGTAAAAGGAATTCCTAAACTCTCCGATATATAATTCCTAAATGACTCAAAACATTTTTCTGGACACAACTCGGCCGCTAAAAACGATCAAGCAATGGGGATCCTAAGGTCGGGGAAGGCTCTGATTACCAACTTGTAACACCCTCGATGCGACTATATCTCCCACGTGTCGAGGCACGACTTAGAGGCATAATCGCATAGAAGGCATATGTCGCAAGTTAGGCAATCTTCACAACATCCCATGTAATATGATAATAAAAGGGGAGATAACATAGTTGGCTTACACTCGCCATGTCAATCAAGTACATAAATAACATTACATCATCCAAACACTCATGGCCCGACTACGGCGCCAAAATAAAAGATAACCCAACATGCGATACGGTCCCAATCACCCCCAACTGGGCACCACTACTGATCATCAAGAAAGGAAACATAGTAACGTTGAGAGTCTTCATCGAACTCCCACTTGAGCTCGAGCGCGTCTCCTAGAGCGGAATCATCAGGCCCTGCATCTGGTGTAATAGTAATCTATGAGCCACAGGGACTCAGCAATCTCGCACCCTCGCGATCAAGACTATTTAAGCTTATAGGTAAGGCAGGGTAAATATGAGTGGAGCTGCAGCAAGTGACTAGCAAGTAGGGTGGCTAACTTATTCGCAAAAGAGAGCGAGAAGAGGAGGCAAAGCGCGCATGAGAAACTAGCGAGCAACCTGCGCAAACATTACCCCAACACTGTGTCCACTTCCCGGACTCCGCCAAGAAGAGGCCATCATGGTAACACACTCAGTTGATTCATTTTAATTAAGTTAAGGTTCAAGTTATCTACAACCGGACATTAACAAATTCCCATCTGCCCATAACCGCGGGCACGGCTTTCGAAAGTTCAAAACCCTGCAGGGGAGTCCCAACTTAGCCCATGACAAGCTCTCACGGTCAACGAAGGAATAGACATCCTCCCAACAAGCTCTCACGGTCAACGAAGGAATAGACCTCCTCCCAAGACGTTCCGATCAGACTCGGTATCTCGGTTCTTCAAGACACTTCGACAGGTTAAAACAAGACCAGCAACACCGCCCGAATGTGCCGACAAATCCCGATAGGAGCTGCACATATCTCTTTCTCAGGGCACAATCGGATAAGCAATCCGTACAACTAAAACCAGCCCTCGAGTTTCCCCGAGGTGGCGCTGCAAGGGGCTCTAGGTTGGACCAACACTCAGAGGAGCACTGGCCCGGGGGGGTTTAAATAAGATGACCCTCGGGCTCCGGAAACCCAAGGGAAAAGAGGCTAGGTGGCAAATGGTAAAACCAAGGTTGGGCATTGCTGGAAAAGCTTTAATCAAGGCGAACTATCAAGGGGTTCCCATTATAACCCAACCGCGTAAGGAACGCAAAATCCGGGAACATAACACCGATATGACGGAAACTAGGGCGGCAAGAGTGGAACAAAACACTAGGCGAGAGGCCGAGCCTTCCACCCTTTACCAAGTATATAGATGCATTAAGATAACATAGCAATATAATGATATCCCAACAAGTAAATAAATGTTCCAACAGGAACGGCTCCAATCTTCACCTGCAACTAGCAACGCTATAAGAGGGGCTGAGCAAAGCGGTAACATAGCCAATCAACGGTTTGCTAGGACAAGGTGGGTTAGAGGTTTGACATGGCAATTTGGGAGGCTTGAAAGCAAGTGGTAGGCATCGTAGCATTGGCATAGCAAAAGAGCGAGCAAACTAGCATAGCAAAGATAGTAGTGATTTCGAGGGTATGATCATCTTGCCTGCACAGTTGTCAGAGTTGACTGGATCCTCGAAAGCAAACTCAACGGGCTCCTCGTTAGCGAACTCGTCTCCCGGCTCTACCCAAACAAGACAAACAAGCAACAAGGACACAATCAACCACGTGCAATCAAACAATATGATGCAAGGATGGTATGCTATGCGGGATGCGATGCGGGATGCATATGCAAGATTGACAAGGGATGCATGAACCTGGCCTCAACTTGGGAATCCAAGTGTGCCACTGGAAAGATGAGATGAAATCGCTTGAAAACGATATAAAGAACGCCGGAATCGGAGTTACGGTTTGGAAATGGCAAGCGATTCAAATATGACACGGTCTGCGATTTACAGCAAGTAGCCATCTAAATGCACAGATGAACATGCTACAGCACCCAAACATGACAACAAAATACATGGCAGGGATGCATTCAAGATTCTTAACAAAAGTCTAGCACTGAGCTACGGCCAATTCATCCATTAACAGGTTCAAACAAGCATGGCAAAAATGCATATGACAAAACAGATCTCAGACTTAGTGAAATTAACACTTGTCTGGAATTTCAGATCAGGTAGCACTCTTTGGAGCAACAAAACTACATGCTACAGGACCTGAACATGGCAAAGTAAAATGGCATGGAGCTACTCAAAGATCTTAACAAAAGTACCTTAGTGACCTTGAGCCAAAAGGGATCAGAAAATACAATTGCAAGCATGTGAACATGGCAAAAACATAATCAGTTCTCAGACTTAGTGAAAACTGGAGCATGCTGAAACAGATATCAAGTAGGCATGTTTACGAGCTCGATGCACTCACTACAGAGCAAGTCATGACAAGCTAAGCATACACCCATCAAGAATACACAAAATGCAAGCTAGACATGGCAAGAACAATAGCATAGCATGCACGGATCAACTACAACATCATCGGCAAAATTGCAACAAGTTGACAATCTGCCCAGATTCACAAAGTAGCAAAAGTAGAGCTCGATTGACTCAAGCTAGGGTGCTCCATAATTGCAAACAAGATATGAATGGATAGAGCACTACAAGACTAACAAAACATCCTTACTGATCATCCTCAAAAGAGGCACGGATCACTAAGAAACAACATGAACATATGGCCATATGAGATAAACAGGTCAAGGACATGGTAGAATTGCTAAGTCCCTGAAATCAGAATTACCAAGTGCACCACTTTGCAAGCTTGTACTAGTCACCACACACCTCACAAAAATACATGGGTTGCACCTCTGGAAAGATGACAAAACCCTTAACCAAACATATGTAGAACTCATGGGCATAACATGCACACATCAATCATGGCAAAAATGACAAAAAGCTAAACGGAGTAGCAGATCTGACAATTAACTCAAGTAGCCCTCTTCTAACAGCATTTCGGGCATCAAGATGAACTCAAATGAAAATGATGCAATGGAATGAAATGATGTACTCTCTGAGATGAACATTTTGATATGCTATATGTCCAAATCGGAGCTACGGGTACAAAGTTACGAGGCCATGAACAGGAGCATATGAGCTAGGGTTTCGGGCAAAAGTCAACCCGAATCTCAGATCCGGATCGGGCACGGATTATGGGGATCGCCGGAGGAGCACTGTAGCTGGCCGGAGCTTGTCGAGGATGTCGCCGGAGTTGGAGAGGAGACCGGAGCCGGGGCCGGATCCGGCGTGGGGGAGGCGGCGAGGTGGCACGGACGTCGAGGCGGCCGCGGACGGCGCTGGCGGCGGGAGGCAGAGCTGCGGCGGCGCGGTGCCGGCGGGGAGCCGGCGAGCGGCGCGGGAGGAGGAGAAGGGTCAGCGGCGGCGGAGGAGACCCGGGCCACAGGGGCTCTCCTCGGGCCCGGCGGGCCGCGGGCGGTGGCGGCAACGGCTTGCCACGTGGCAGGCGCCGGTTGGCGGCGGCGGATCCGGACGCGTCCGGCTCTGTCCGGACTTGTCCGGCGGTGGCGGAGATCCGAAAATTTTGGGTTAGGACGGGGTAGGATCCGGATTTTTGGGGAGAGGCCTTTAAATAGGCATAGAGGGAGCTAGGAGAGTCCAAATGAGGTGCGGTTTTCGGCCACGCGATCGTGATCGAACGCTCTAGATGATGGAGAAGGCTTAGGTGGGTTTTGGGCAAAATTCGAAGGGTGTTGGGCTGCAACACACACGAGGCCTTTTCGGTCCCTTGGTTAACCGTTGGAGTATCAAACGCAGTCCAAATGGCACGGAACTTGACACGCGGTCTACCGGTAGTAAACCAAGGCCGCTTGGCAAGTCTCGGTCCAATCCGGAAATGTTTAATCCCCACACACGAAAGAAAGGTAGAAATGACCACCGGAGGAGAACGAAGCGCCGGAATGCAAAACGGAAAACGGGGAAAATGCTCGAATGCATGAGATGAACACGTATGCAAATGCAATGCACATGATGACATGATATGAGATGCATGACAACGACAACAACACACGGAGACAAAGACCCGAACCTGAGAAAATAAAATAACTTAACGTCGGAAATGGCAAGAGTTGGAGTACAAATTGGGAAAGTTACATCCGGGGTGTTACAACCCCCCCGGACACACCCGCCGGTGGTCGTCACTCCTGGCAGGATCTAGACTAGCCCCACAGATCAATACTAGTCTTTTCTATGCACTTTGTCCTCACTCGTGCGCACCCGGGAGCAACTTCCCGGTCGGTCACCCATCCTGACACTACTCCAAGCTGAGCACGCTTAACTTTGGAGTTCTGTCCGAATGGGCTCCCGGAAAAGAAGGAATTCCTTATTGATATGAGTAGTCTATCATCCCTAATAAGCTAGGATATCACATACACCCCCACTCAGAGGAACCGACGTCCTCGTCGGGCCACAGGAACGTTCCCTCTTGGCACATACGTCTGTGCTTCCAGTCCAGTACATGTGCCATGCCGTGTGCCACGACGGGTCACAAACGTCATGAACAACATGACCACACACCTGTCCGCAACCATCTGTGTAACCGCGAGGGTCGGCTCTGATACCAACTTGTAACGCCCCGGACACACCCGCCGGTGGTCGTCACTCCTGGAGGGATCTAGACTGGCCCCACAGATCAATACTAGTCTTTTCTGCGCACTTTGTCCTCACTCGTGCGCACCCGGGAGCAACTTCCCGGTCGGTCACCCATCCTGACACTACTCCAAGCTAAGCACACTTAACTTTGGAGTTCTGTCCGAATGGGCTCCCGGAAAAGAAGGAATTCCTTATTGATATGAGTAGTCTATCATCCCTAATAAGCCAGGATATCACAGAGATAGTACACTCATGCAGGTTAGGAGGCAAGACTACCAGGCAGTTTTCCTTACAAAAATCAACATTGTGGCCTTTAATCATACATTTTTCTACAACTAAATTTAGATCAGATAAATATTGGATTCACGCTGATTAACAAAGTACATGCTGATGTAAAAATATAGTGATATACAACAGGTACTTACATCTGCATTGGAGTACAGAGAATTCCTGCAAGAATCTTTCCTCACAGATGATACCAGTGCAGAAATTCTTCTATCTGTTAAGATTATTTTTTTAAAGAGAGATGGGTAAGAAACATGTAGAAAATATGATCAGCATGCTATAAAATTTCATGATGCAAGAATATGCACACGCTTCTTAGAATGGAGTTGAAAATTTTTTGCTGGACTGGAGCGGACTAGTTCTTTGGCCACTAGAATCTGCTTATTATCAGTAGGAGTTGGGTTTCTTTGTGCTGGAGCTGTATCTATAAAAACTGGAGTTTGTATATTATGTTCTGTCGTCTGGATCTTTTGCAAGGACCTGGTTTGTAACCCTTCAGATTCTAACATAGTCGTCTTCCCCTTGCAAGCCTTGTATAGAAGAATGGTGCTTCAGTTATACAACATGCTACAACAGAGAGATGGAATATGTACTGAAGAATAGAAAGGCATGACATATTGACATGTATTCCCTCCATCCGGAAAAAAATGGTTGGGTCTAGGCGTATTTCAGTTCTAGATACATCCTTTTTTATCCATTTCGGCAACATGTAATACGGACGGAGGGAGTATGGTGTAAGTGCTAGGGATACGACAGGACAACCCTGTAAAAAACACTAGTTGAATGTAAAACTGTATGCTAGCGGAATACGTACAGAAAAAACTAAGGCAGCATAAACGTGTATGATTGGGAAACTAAGATGGCATTGCAACAGAGAACTAGAACATCACTTCAATGTAAAAAACATGGTATGGTAGACAGATGAAGTACGTACTGATGAATAACAATGCATAAGATATTCAGAAGCATGATGTCCAAATTAAGTAGATGGCATTGCGATTGAGTATAATGACAATATTTGAATTTGAAAACATGTTATCATGAATGGAATAGGTACTGAAAAACAGGAAGGCATGACATATTTACATGCATGATCAGCATGCTAAGCACATGGCATTACAACAGAGTATATACACTCTAGGACATTATATGCATGTTGTACCCATATCACGGGCCAAGTTAGAGCAAGGACCTTGTGGGGTGAAGAGGATTCAACACCTTTCTGCAAGTATTCTAAAGAACTGCCTTTACATGTTCCATCATATTGGGTATCATTGACATCAAGTTTATTGGCCTTTACATTGCTCCGTGAGGTTCTTGTGGATATATCAGTGTGTGCAATTATATCTTACATGCATGGAAGACAACTAGTAGTTAGATTTATGTAATGAGTGCCTGTAGGAGATGACATAAATAGTAGGACTGGGGTTAACTAGCAGCAACAGGTCTCAAAAACTAAAGGGAGAACACATATGAAAGCTACAAAATATGTATCGTTTGTACTCGAGATTAACTAGATGGCACACAAAAGTATTAAAGAACAACATAGCTAATACTAGAAGTGGTATAATACTATAATCACCAGCCTGTGGGATAGCATTGGCTGATGGACGATAACTATGGAACACCGTTACCTAAAGACAAGTATCTTAGTTGAACTATGGAACAGCGTTAACTCCTGAACAAGACCCGTAAGAGATTAGCATGAATATACAGTGAAATGTGATAATTTATTTTCCATGCTTAGATGAATAACAAAGCCATAAATGTTGCACACAAGTAAGATGAGGGTACAACCAATCTAGCTGCCATCCATAGGAGTGAGCATCATGTGCTGACTTGTCGATGGTCCTGCAGTTGTTGTGGCTGTCCATGTCGGGCACGCGCATTCGATGCAGGGAACTGTTGAGTGGGGACTATAGCTCCCTTCTGGTGTATGCTTCCCTTGTTGGAGCACTTGTGGTGAGTCGGAAGACGGTGTGGCTAAAGATGCAGATAACGCAAAACGTTAAGAACGACACATCTCTTTGATCTGAAGAAATACACTAAGAGATCAACAGTAAGGTACGAGAGTGGTCGCACGTCTGTTGACTGAGACTAAATTGGGGTTACATGATTTTATTTTATTTTGGTACTATCCGATCTACGCCGGATGGCTTGATGGCCATCTTGTGCCACCCTGCAGACACTGTTAGGAATCTTCCCCGAAGAGCCAGCGACCAACGGCAGAGCAGCTTGCCTTCGCCGTCCGTTGCCCCGGCCAAAACCCCGCTCCCCGGCCCACCGCACTGCCGTGGTTGCGCCGCCCTCGGGCCAACCGACAAAGACTCCCTGTCATCCAGATCCGGCGGCGGCAGTACCTTAAACACACGCAACTCTAAGATAGCCATCTAAGCGCTGCTACCGCGAAGAACTTGCGGCCCCTCACCCTTACGTTAGACACCAGACAACCGACAGCCTAGGAGCTCCGCCGCCTCGAGGGGTGCTGCTTCCCATTGGGAATCGATTGGCCCAGAATAAAAATTCAGACAACTGACGCCCAAATAAAGTGATTTGAGATGAGGGTGCGACCTATCTGGCGGCATGGTGAAGTAGGCAGGTCCAGTTGCCGACTCGGTGAGGCCCGCACGATTGCGGTGGCCACCGGCAGCAGGGAAACAGTGTGTCGCGACATGCACAGAAGGACGCACTCGCGCACACGCAGCACACAACACACACCAGCACACGTGTACACCGGCGTCACCGCCGGTTGAGATGGACGGCGATGCAGCCAACAAGCGGAGGCGGCTCGAGCCAAAACCGCATCCGGCGAGCCTGGACTTCATCAGCAGCCTCCCTGATGACATGCTTCTCGTCATCATCGGCCTCCTCCCCACCAAATCTATCATGCGGACCGCCCTGCTCTCCCGGCGGCGGCACCCCCTCTAGCGCCGCGTCCCCCTCAACCTCACCATCGACAGCTGCCTCTGCGACGGGGATTGCAAATGCATGGCCGCAGTCTCCAACATCCTTTCATCGCACCCTGGGCCAGCCAGACGCCTTGACATTCGCATGTTCAGTACCAACTTCAAGGTCCAACCCAAGTTTGACGAGTGGTCCTTATCCCCCGCCCTAGATCAGCTCACGGGTTCATTAGCCTCCGCATCGCCTCGACGAATCTCCGATGGACTTATGTGTCTTGCTGGCCCCGCAACAAGACATCAATTGGGAAGAGATCACTCCAGCTGTTCCACGTTATGGTCGTTGAGAATGCGCCTTTCCTTGAGAGATTGCTTGTAACGGATCTAGAAGGTCCAACAAAAATCAGGGTCATTGACTTGTCGAAATTGACAGCGTTGGTGCACTCGTCTGCCAAATTCTCCGAACTCTTTATTGGATCCGTAATCATTCAGGTACATCACTCATCTTGTTCTCTGTCTTCTTGAAATTCACATTTTTAAATTTCTTCTTGATGTATTTAGGACCGTCTTCCAGAAAATGATTCCCACAAGCTTGACCCAGTCTATGCGCACAGTGAAGATCTTGGCAATAAAATCTATTGGCCCCAATATGGATCAACTTGTTGGATTCCTTACATGCTTTCCGTGCACGGAGAAGCTACTCGTCGAGGTGAAACTTCTTTCCTATTAGTAAATAGTAATCACAACGTAGCTCAAATTTTTCATAATTTTCCCAAATTACGATGACAAGTGTAGTGTTCAAAACTGCATCTACACACTGCATCGAAAGAAATGTTTTTAGTATTTTTTCTCACGTGATCACCTGCATAATTTTTTTGTTGTACTACTATAGTAGCCTAGGATAGTCATAGTGGAAAGTAACTTAGGCTACTCCAGTAACTCAATGGTTACCCTAAGAGCAAGTAGTATCAAAACTTGACCATAGATTTAACTGACAAAATGTTAATGCATGTTACTAAGAACTATATCGTTGGATTTGTATTTGAACATACTTTCAAATGGTGTAATTTTTAGTGACATGAATTGGCATTTTCTTACATAAATATATGGTCAAAATTTTATACTAAATAAGAGGTAGGACAAAAGTGGGCTATAAAGGCCCTCCACTATGTAGGCCAAAATACGTGCCCAATTCACTTGTTATGCATTTGGCATCGATGCCCCTCCATTGCTCACTTGGTGCCCCAATCTAGATCACCTACTTTGCTCCGGTGCCAAATTAACTCACTCAATGAAAAAACACATGTGTTGGAGAGAGAGAGGACTGAGGCAATAAAAAAAACTTGTTTGGGAGAGTGAGAGGCTGGTGTAGTTGGGTTGATTGATTTGTTTATACATGTGGGTCTGTGTGCATAGCGGTGCCAACTCTCTCACATCGCGAGAGCGGTGCCAAAATCTTTTGATTTGACATCGATGCGTATTATGGCATCGGCCACATAGTGGAAGGCAACAAATGCCCAAGCTCTTCACGTACTCCTAGGTAAATGAGAGGAAAGAGAAAGAGGGGGAGAGAGAGAGTGAAAAAATATCACTAGCCAGCCACATCGTATGAGCGAATGATATTGGTACCTATTGATGACACGACAATCTTATACAGCCAGCTGCTCTAATATGTTCTCTTCTTTTGCAGATAAAAAAGACCCGAAAGTGAAAAATGTGCTGCACAATAACAATCTCATCGAATGCCTTGATCTCCATCTTACAAAAGATTTGATCGACTACCGAGGCAGCACATCTGAGATTAAATTGGCCAGGTTCTTTGTTCTGGAGGCAAGTGTGCTCAAGGTAATGAGGTTCGGTGTTCTCTGGCGCAACAATGCATGGCATGCTGATCACCACCAGTGTCTAAGCCTAAATGACAAAGTCTCTGCAGAAGCTGAATTTTTTTTGAAACATCAAGTGAACAGAGACTCAAAAACTTATTTGCCCATTAGTGACTTGTCAGGGCGGTGGATTTTAGTTTGTAAGATAATGTTGCATCCACCTAAAGTAACGAAAGTTCTTTCGTAAACTTCCTAGTAATTCCGTCTTCATAGGTGCAACATTACTCCTAAAATTTGTAGTATCTGTTTGAAACTTGTAATATTGCCATGTCCTATTCATGCGTTTTCAAAATCCTGCAAATCAAACAGGTCCTGAGTTGGTGAAGCTGTTGCACCTGCTATCTTTCACCAATAGCCGTCGGATCTATATCTGATGCATACAAACCAAACTTCTCTAGTTTTGCAAAAAGATGCCCACACTTGTTCCCTATTTACAAACAACTCCTTGTCTCTCACAATCAACATTATCTCCTCCCCACCACATCTACAACGCCATGGAAAAATTTGGCGCGATGGCCACTGCCGGCGCCGTCCACCCCCCAATCTTGGTGTTCCATGCAATGCACGGGCATCTACGCACGGGAAATTATGTTGAACACGGCTAGTTGTAAGCAGGCTAGGTCTACAGCCATGATGACAGTGAGTGCAGATGGTGAGGCCGACTATGGTATGCCGAACACGGCGCCTATACTCAGGTGTCATCTCCGGCGTAGGGTGTTGTCACTTCACTATGAGGAGCAGCACGTAATAATTTGACCAACGGGTAGTACGGTGCTACTACATTGGTACTACTACTACTACTAGTACTAGTACTAGCACCATCGTCTGGATTTAGCAGTACTACCACGTCCATCTGGATTTAGTATTTGACTAGCAATATCTAGTAACGCATGTCACAAAAAATGTACTACTCCCTCTGTAAATAAATACATGGTGTATTGTTTTATTCCTATCGGCGAGGTAACTTAATGTCTTTTTGCTACTTAATAGGATTACATGCAATGAACTAACCACTTCATGTGATGTTTGGTAGTCTCAAGTCACTGAAAGTATGCACGGGCACGGAGGGGGACGCAGCTTCATTGACGTACTGCACCTGCCTTTGGGTGTATGACACGTGGGCCCAACGGGTGGCTGGCCAACCTGTCATACAGCCAAAGGCAGGTGCAGTAGAGGGGCGAGGAGTAGATGGCCAACACGCACGTGAATTCAATGCAGTATGCACTTCTCATATAATGGCTCCCTCCAGTCCTATCTACGAAATCCTACGCACCTACGCACCCAAGGGCAAGAGTGATCAGTCCAATCGCAAGATCAGTTGACTAGAAGCTAGACCCATGGAGGCAATGAGCGCGAGCATCAGCCGGCTATGCCAGATGGTCCACGACGCCCGCCCGCGACCCGGCACCAAGGAACGTCTCCAGGTAGTGCTTGGGGCCGCCAGGGCGAGGGGCCGCTTGGACGATAACTTCATCTCCTTGTTCGACGAGGTCCTCGTCGGGTTCCTCGACAAGTTCAATGTCATCAAGAAGCTTGCGGACGACCTTGACGTACGCCTCTAGCCCACGCGGCCAGGCTCTACGATGCATGCCACCCTCAACGGCCTCTATGGTGACAACCTCTTCGATGCAATGGTGGCCCTGCGACTGCCCGCCGTCGCGCTGGAGAATGTCCACCTCGAGGTCGCGCTCACCGCGCAGCGCCTGGCATAGCAAGACATGATCGACATAATCACCCACGTCTACGCGCAAATCGTCTACAAGGACTACTACATGAAAGAGGAGGAAGATAGGACACTGGCGTTTCTTGGACCGCAGGGCAACCTTGGACGGCATTGTTTAGAAGTACGTTTAGCTTGCCGCCAACGCCGCTGCTCCTCACACGTCGGTTGGTGACCCGGTGCACAAGGGCATGAGGATGTCGTTGATGGATCCGTATGTATCTTTATCTTTCCGTCAAATCCATGTAGTAGTACATGGTACTACTAGTAATTATCTTACCTTTTGCATCAACTTCATAATTTTCCTACGTACTCCATGCATGAACCACGCCAGAACCAAACTTCTCATTACTCTAGGGAAAATCGTTATTTTTGTATCTATCGGTCGCCCCATGGAGCAGAACCAAATTTTACAAGTTACAAGTTCAAAAGGAAAAGCCTGCCGTGTTCATGTCGCACCCCCACACGGTTTGTCTGGCACGCCACTCAAGGGGGAACGCGTGTTGTGTTACATTTTCACTTACAAGTGGGACCATAGTTGAGCAAACCGACTATCGGCAAACCCCCACGCCGCCCACCGCGCGATGGCTGCGAAAACGGGAGGGAGAAGAGATGGCTGTAGCTAGCACGGACTCCAAGAAAATTGGTGTCGGATGGGACTCGTGTGGGTGGCATGTGCCGTACTGCTAGACATGAATGCTAGTTATGGCCCATGCCACCCCACTATATCGAGGTGCTGGTTACGTAGACCAAATTTCCTGGAGTCCGTGCTCAGCCCTCCTCTATCTCTCTTCTCAGCCAGCCAGCAGACGCGCGGAGCCCATCGTTTGTTTGCTCATATGCGGTCCCACATGTCAGTGAAAACGCAAGAGGACCCACTAAACCTGCACATCTTTCACCTCGACGTGCTGGTGATGAAAAACAAATAAAATAAATATCTTCGGTGGCCACTTTTGGAGTTACTCAAGAGTAGTAAGATTTTGTTTACAGTTTAACCCAAGATGCGCATCACGTGGCTTCACCTACCACTCTATTTTCTTGCATGACACGACCTGGGTGCTGGATGTCCCACGTGTCGGCAAAAGGAGGAAGAACTCGACCAAATCTTCAGTTGTGCTCTTAGATTAGAATAGTTGTGCTAACTTAAAATTTTATTGTGTAGAATGGATGCAAGTTTTGGTATTGGGAAGAAGAGTACAACGATATATTGACAGAGCACAATTTAGTAGATGTTCTAGCACTTTTAGCTAGCATAGAGGCTTAGAGATGGGACTAGTGCACTTGTTGATAGAATAGAGGCTAGACACGTCCACTTCTTTACACTCAAAGAAGAAATAAGCACGCAGGTTAATTAGTAGAGAAGGGAATGTCCACATCTCCCCCTTGGTTATAAAAATTTTCAAGTATAGGCGGTGGAATATCCACGGGACCTTGGAAGCACAAGAAGAAGGTTAATTAGTAGAGAAGGGAAACTTGCTAACTCGCATGCATGTGGATGAAACCATTATAATTACGGTGGAAGACAAATGTACCGAAACTACGAGGATCCCATGCAAAAACAGTGCCACGAGTGGTGGCAGCAAACACAAGACCCTCATATTCAATTGCATCACAGTACATATCCATGTATAGAAACTGATTTTTGAGCAATATCCATCCAGTCAAACCACGACGGACGGCAACAAACTTGTCAAAGATAGCAACAACTTGATAGTTCTTGTAATTCCAAGAGCGGTTGGGAACTCAAGAAATTGCTATCTTCCGTAGACGACAGTCACCATGATCATATTTGAACGTACGTAGATCATCTGTGTGCTCAACCTCAGGGCACTCGGAGATTTTTGGAAGTGGAATCCACTAACGAGTGTACACATTCACAAGTTCCCACTGGCAATTGTACCCAATATAAACAACCCAATCTCCAATTGGCCTCAAGCGATGGCATCTTAACATCATACGTATCATTGTCAAGCGGCATCAACTTGCACAAGGCGAGGCTTCCCTCGTCCCTGCGCCAGTCAGCAGGGTCACGGCGAAGAAGATAGGGGAGATCAAACCGGTCCTGGACCCTTGGGTTCCTTGTAATGATGTTATCCGTTGAGTCGAGAATGGGCTTGAATGAACCTGCCATGCTAGCAGAGGTGATGACGTCGCACCGATCAATGAGTTCCCCCACCACGTCATCTTTTAGATCGGGGCAAGTATAACGGGGTCGTTTCCGGCTTGTTCCCTGCATGGAGAAGATGATTGAACAATGGAAGAAGGAAGGGTGAAGGCAAATGGAGAAGTCAGGAAGAGCGTGCGACAGCAGTTCCAAATCAAGAGGGAAAGGCGAAGAGTTGGAGGACGGTTGCCAGTTTGCCACGGTATATGAAGAGGCGCCCTGGCTTACATGTCCTTTCGAAAATTGTACAAAAGGAATCACCGTCGTCTCTTTGATATGTTGGAACGGGACAACATGTCAACGAAACATGGTGTGTCATTTCTCGTGCAAAATGCGATCTGGCCGCGTTGGGCCGAGGTGCCGCATTAGTTATTGACCTTTATTTTTTTAACATACAATCCGAGTGGATAGCTCCTGTGGTCATCACACGTGAGCGGATATATAGGTGGGCTAGGTGGGCAGGCGGCAATAATCTAAGTGCTAAAAGAGTTGATCTTGAAAAAAGAGTTGATCCAATGCTTGGTTTTGTTTCGATTTTCCAACTATGACCATTGGGTAGAGTGAGTCAATGGCTTACGTTCAAAGTTATTCTCATAGTACTATAGAATGGTATAGGAACATGGAGAGATTTGGTTGATTTTATATCGCTGAATAATATAAAATATTATGAGTGTAGACGCTCCACCCGAGGTTTGTAGCTCCTTCTCGGTCGTCAGGAATCTATGTTCTTCCACTCTTTCGTTTAAGACATGAGCTTTGTTCATCCTGTTGCTGGCATGCGGGACATCTATATGCCTCCATTTTACAAAATCATACTATATGCCTCCATGACACGCGGGACATCGAGCATCAAGGTGGCGTGTCATGCAAGAAAATGGAGATATGCAGTGCGTAAGTGAGTCGTGCACTTCGATGGCACCTAGTACTACGCAATATTTTTTCTCCTCGATGGCGCGTGACAGAGCACGGGATGGTAGCCATGGACATGGTCGGCCCTTTTGCAGAGTGTACTAATAAAGAACTTTGATGTGTCCCGTCAACTCACAGAATGACGAGAAGCTTTCTTACTACGCCTTGTCCCTCGCCAATGCGTGCGTGGTGGCTCGCGGCACGAGGAGAAACTTTTGCTTACAAGCGGTGGATGTGCAACAGATCATTTGTCGTCAGATTGCCAGAAGTACTACTGTAGTACCATCATTATTGTTTGACTTCCGGAAGAGGAGAAGAGCCAAGCGCAAGGTCACCTACTAACCTAGTACAGTACTACTATAGCCAATGCTGGTCCACCTTTTTAGAGCATGGTTAATTAATATAGGAGGCTCTTGCAGCGGCACATCATTTAGAGCAAGTACTCTCTTTGTAGGAACAAAGGAAGTGACACAAAAGTTGGAGTGGATGCTAGATTGCCAATTAAAACATGATTACATAGGAAAAAATCCTATAGAATTCTATCTATCAATCAAACGACCAATGTAGGAAAATTATGAGGGGGGTCTCTCCAACAGTGTTCCTTGGCTCGCACCTAGCATCACGGTGGTCGAACATGGAGTCATTCATCTAGTACACGTGGTATCTCAGATCTGGACACAAGGTGACGCGACCTCTCACTTCCTCCGCCATTTGAAGCGGCGCGCCGGTGGACTGCTAGCATACTCCAATATTAGCTAGGCTCTATGTGATGTGGCAACTTCATATACTAGCCGGATGCTGGCTATACTACTACGGTACTCACACTCCAAGAAGTGACTCGAAAACCATTCATAAATTGAGTCTATGACATGCATTTGCAACTAAAATGTACCATTCATTAAATACAACAAGTCATCAACACACAACGACAACGAGCATACATGTTGGATTATAGATTATTTGCAAGAAAACATTCTAGCAAATACTAAAGTTTTCATCACACAACAAATAACAAGCAATGAAATGAACTTCAACTCAACCAATCCTCAGCGTTGGAAACGCTTACTTTGAACCATAGGTGCTCTGGGAAGGGTCAGCTATTTTCAATATCGAGAGCAACGCAGGACTGATCATCCAGGCTGAAGCGGCATATATCAGGACCAGGGTAGGGAACCACCGAAAAGGTCCGAGGTATAGATATAGTTGCTTCTCATAAATGGTAGTAACATTGTGTCAACAACAGCTGGATCGCCTTTCACCATCATTGGATTGTTTGGTCCAAGGAAGAGCGAGTTGGCTCCAAGACTATGAATACTGAACCAGGGAGAAGGTTTGGCGCTAGCACACTAGTATCTATCCTGAATATCATGCAACGGGTGTTGGAATAGGTCAGGAGAGGGCGACCATGGGAGACAACACCTGCTTCCTCAGTAGTAACAATCTAAGTGCACTGTATACAGACAAGAAGAGGTGATCCATCGGAATTAGTTGCCAGGCGCCACTTAGTATATAAGTTCTGCTCCTCCTCATGCTCGTGATCATCACCATCGTCATCTCCCCCTTGCTTATAAATTTTTTCAAGTATAGGTGGTGGAATGTTCACAGGACCTTGGAAACACAAGAAGAAGGTTAATTAGTAAAGGGAAACTTGCTAACCCTCATGCATGTGGATGAAACAATTATAATTATGGTGGAAGACAAACGTACCGAAACTACGAGGATCCCATGCAAAAACAGTGCCACGAGTGGTGGCAGCAAACAAAAGATCCTTGTATTCAATTGCATCACAGTACACATCTGTGTATAGAAACTGATTTTTGAGAAATATTCATCCAGTCGAACCACGAAGGACGACAACAAGCTTGTCCAATATAGCAACAACTTGATAGTTCTTGTAATTCCAAGAGCGGTTGGGAACTCGACAAATTGCTATCTTCAGTAGACGACAGTCACCATGATCGTATTTGAACGTATGTAGATCATCAGTGTGCTCAACCTCAGGACACTCTGAGATTTTTGGAAGTGGAATCCGCTGATGAGTGTACACATTCACAAGTTCCCACTCGCAATTGTACCCAATATAAACAAACCAATCTCCATTTGCGCTAGCCCAGGACATACCCTTAAGCGATGGCATCTTGACATCACACGTATCATTATAAAGCGGCATCAACTTGCACAAGGCGAGGCCTCCGTCGTCCGCGCCCATGCGAACTGGCTTATAACGAAGAAGATAAGGGAGATCAAACCGCTCCTGGACCCTTGGGTTCCTTGTAATGATGTTATTAGTTGAGTCGAGAATGGGCTTGAATGAACCTGCCATGCTAACTGAGGTGATGATGTCGCACCAATCAATGAGTTCCCCCACCACGTCATCTTTCAGATTGGGTCAAGAATAACGGAGTCGTTTTCGGCTTGTTCCCTCCATGGAGAAGACGATCGAACAATGGCAGAAGGAAGGGTGAAGGCAAATGGAGGACGGTCGAAGAGCATGCGACAATAGTTCTAAATTAAATCGAGAGGGAAAGGCGAAGAGTCGGTGGACGGTTGCTAGTTTTCCACGGTACACGAAGAGGCGCCACGGCCTACACGTCCTTTCGGAAATTGTACAAAAGGACTCACCGTCGTCTCACTAACATGTTGGAATGGGACCACATGTCAATGAAACATCGTGTGTAATTTCTCGTGCAAAATGCGATCTGGCCGCGTTGGCCCAAGGTGCCGCATTATTTCTCGACTTTATTTTTTTAATGGCGTGCCGTTTAGTTTTGAAGCATGACTAACTGGTACTGTTTGCAGAGAAAATATAAACTACTCTACCACTACTCCACCTGTAGTACTAGTAGTATAAAAAATATATATGGGCTGGAGCTTCAGAGCTTTCTTGCTAAGGGCTGCCCACTTGCTTCTCACATTATCACCCTCTCTCCAGATCTTAAAAAGACGGCCTCTCTCTCCCTCCTCACGGTGGTCACAAATCCGCCGGGGAAGAAAAGGACGTGCAGCATTGACGCACTCGTCGTCGGCGAGCGAGGGTCACGCACTGACGACAAGTCCATCCTCTCAGACCTAGTGCCCGCGCGGGATGGCCTCCGTCCCCAAGCTCACTTTCATAGTGCATGCGGAGGACGACGACCACGCGCGAAGCCACTTCCCGCTGACCCTCAGGTATGCTACCTCTTTTCGAACCATACCCTTGTTCTATTGCCTCATCTGCCATGTGGCCGCATGTGGATCTTTTTCCACTCCACCATCTTCCCAATTTGCTATCCTCTGCTCTACTGGTCACGCAGACGAAAACCTTAATTTGCACTATTAAAGTAAACCCTACTTCATGCAGACTAATCCATGTCTGGGTTGAATAAGGAAAGGAAGGTGGACTGTACTGTCCAAGAGAGTAGGCATCGAACCAGCATCTAGGTTGAAAAGGGGAAAATCAGTAGCTAAGGAACGAGTCTTGTGTCTCTTGGTTGAAGAAGGGTAGAAAGGCATGACAACGCAATAGAGAATGACCAAGTCAATCGGTTTATTGTCCTCACATAGTAAAAATGTGGCTAAACATAACAAAAATGGGACGCAATCCACATATGCTGCGTGGATATTTGTTGCTCTCGGCAACCATACCTCCCTCAACAATCTATGCATCCGTCGAGGTACATCGTACTGGTCCGCCCACTGTCCGAATGGGCCTCCCATGCTCTTAGTGTCACTTTTTTGCTGCTAGTATAACGCCAGCAGTCAAGTCAAGCAATGCTACTACTAAAGTGATGCCACATTTAACTAATGCCGCACTCAGTCTAATGCTACCGAGAAATTTAAGAAATGCCATTTAATGTCACTGGATTATTTCAGGGTTAGTTGTTGATTTTGGATGTATTAAAGATTTTTCAGCTAAGGCATTCTAATGCTGTTGCACAGCCAGTATACCAACGATGAAACTTGTTACTACCTTCAGATTTTTGCACTGTTAATGCTTATAGATTACATACCTCACTTTCATGAGATAAGTTAATTTTTTTGTACAGTGTCACGAAAATGCCAAGGCGCTAATGTCATTTTATTTTGGTTAAACTGCACAAAAAATTATGAAGACAAGAGGAAAGGTCAAGAGTGGGCACCTCCTCCTCCGGCTGTTCTCTTGATTCGTTCGATCAAGTTTTTATGTTTGATCGATTATCAAGATTGGGATAGCAATTTTTATGGTCCCCCCCCAGTTCGAAATGATATTTACCTTGGAGGTACATGGTTTGCAATTTTTTTATACTGTCATTATTTAATAATCCTAGTTACCTTCAGACTTTTGTATTTGGTTTAATGCTCATGCACAGCTAGTATACCAATGCTGAAACGTGTTACCTTTACATTTTGTATTGTTAATTCTTATAGAAATCTTCCAGTGCCAGAGTTTATTGAAATCTGTTTAGTAAAACCATTGCACTGTACCCTATACTAAAATAACTACTCTACTATTGCACTAGCCACTGGATTAATGTATATTTGTAGTATTTGAAATTTCGAATGGTGTTGCATTAATGTGTGGACATACATAAAGTGTGGCAAGCTTTCCCAGATATGTGCTCAAGAAAACTACTACCTGTTTTTCTAAATACTAGTAGACGTTTTGGTACTTTAAACTGAACTACGAAAACTTCTTATATTAAGGAACAGAGGGTGTAGAATTCACTCAAATTATCCCGGTAAAGTTAGTAAAACCTTTGTTAAAATTAATGTTCATTATGTTCTCGGAGGAGGTTTGTAGGTTTGTCTCTAGTGCCTGTCGACTACATACCTGACATCATGATGTAATGTTAAGTCATTTCCTTCTGTACAGTGGCACTGAATTGTCAAGGCGGTGATGGCATTTTTTTTAGTTGAACTGCACAAAATATGCTTAAAAGAAGAGGAAAGTTCAGGAATCGATCATTCTTTCAGAAAAAACTATATATGCCTTTCTGACATCAGCCTCTATTGCCTTATTTATTCCTTCAAACGGGTGGTTAGAAACAGTCTTGCCACCTTTTACCATTAAGAAATTGGAATGCTTAAATTTGTGCGTCTATGCTTCAACTAGTGCCACTTTTATAGTAATCACACTTTCAATATCTATGCAAATAGGGATGCTCGATTTTAGTGGAACTGCACAAAAAGTCCAACTGGTTCAACATTAGGAGCATGTTTTCTTCCAAACCTTTATATCCAATTGGTGGCACTATGAGCTATTCATTAAGAAGGTATATGGTTTGCTACTCTCTTTCTACTCTTTTTGTACTATCATTAGATAGTAGTACTAGTGGTTTGCATGTGAATTTATTGGCAGGGTTGACCTACATTGGAGGTGCAGTACAGGATTCAATGATTGGATGCTCAATTTTAGTTGTATCAATTTCACCTGTTCCATCACTGCGAACATGGATATCCTTGGTCTGATGAAGAATAGGCACTATATTTTTGCTCTGAACAAGCAAATCAATTAAGTATGAAATTGTCCAGGGCAAAACATGACTGTATCAAATTGTCCAGTGCAAAACATGACAGATACTAAGCGGAAGAGACATGTTTAAACCGAAAATACAAGGTGGGGCATATGTTTACTAGCTGCTTGATATTTGTGCAGACAGAGATGTTTGCCCATTGCTATCTGGCAAACACACAAAGTGACCGCAATTTTGGTCGAACTGCACAAGAGAATAGTATAGTCACTGCATGCAATGCCATTTGAATATAGACACAGAACGATTGGATAGTCACTTCATGGACTGCATAAAAGTAGTTCTGTACTATTTATTGGCCAACACTAGGTGCTTCATTGCTTTGGTCCGATTATACTATGGGCATCATTTTGCCTAAGTTAAAGTTTGTATTCCGAAAATAGTCTCGCCATGTGATCAAGAGAAGACCAAATCATATTGCGTTTATTTCTCATCATGTGTGGTTCATTCTCATGGTTCCAGCTGTTGGTGAAACTACTTACGTTTGCAAGAGGAATTGTAGACTTCACAAAAAAAATTGTCTTTCAGTCTGTACTGAACGTTGTCCAAGAGAAGCATCCATGTTAGTAGGAAGAACATATGGTGGCCATCATTGAGATGCATTAACAGTTCCTTATATCTGTTCACTTAGTGTTTACAAGTTACTGACCGATCACTAGCTAGCCTACTAATGCGCTCCTGGCTGTTTTAGTTGCGATGCAAGATCCGAAGTGGCAGGTTTTTGAATAAAAATGCCTACCTCTGAAGAAACTGACAAGCTGCTCTGAAGAAAATGCCATGCGAATCTGAAGAAACTGCCAGCGAAAACGTTCGCAAATGCCTTATCTCCCAGCTAAAGTTCATCAACTAATGCCCTCGGCTGTGACTCGTTGCATACTGCTCCACGTACTGGTTGCGAGTGATTTTGAGTGCCTGCATGCAGCTGGCCGTAATTAAGGCAGCTAACTGATGTGAAAAAAGATACGCTTTAATTGTTGCAGGCCTTTTAAATCAGTGGAATCATTATTGACAAGGAGGGAGATGATTCGAGTGCACTTGTTTGACCGTCATGGCGGCATGCAACCGAGCATGGACGAGGCGGGATGACACAGTCAGAATTTCAGTTTCTCTACTTTTCCATGGCAAGTTGGCGCGCTAAGCCATGCCTGCTTAATTATGCATTGAATTCCGATGACCGTTGTGCTACCTTCCGCCTATAAGTACTATTTCCCCGCCTTCTATGGTGGCACCGTGACCCAACTCGCCCTATCCTCATAAGCCCCCACCGGCCCGATGTTGCTCGCCACTTATCCTCGCTCTCGCCACGTCCTCCATGCCCCCGCCCGTCCGCGATAGGCGAGGCTGGAGGCGGTCACCGCCAGAACTAGTGTTCGGTTTTTCACTGGAAGGCAGACTGACGGAGCAGCCATTCTTTCGGTCTTTAGATGGCAATGCGGAGATCGAGGACTTGTTGGAGCACGACCGCCTGGCGGAGGAGCAGGAGTGGTTGGAGCGTGACCGCTTGGCGGAGGAGCAGCAGCGCACCGACGCTCTGAGTCACGAGCAGAGCGTCCGCACCTGGGCCGACTATGTGGAGGCCGGCGCCCGGCAAATAACCCTGGAGGCTGTTGGGCACGCACGCGTTCGCGACGCCGATTTTTACTACCAGCTCGTCAAGTGGGTTTCCCGCTTAGAAGCCGAAGCTTCCGTGGACCACGCCGGCATGGAAAGGGCCAACGCGCGCGAGCAACGCGCCCTATCGCACCTCTGGCAAGTCCGAGGCGAGGCGGAGGACGCCGGTGCCGGCGTTTAGGGTGTACCGTAGATGGCGGTCAACATCGTCTAGTTAGCTAAGAGTAAGTTGGTACTTGTACGCTACTAGAGTATTAGTGGGAGTAGATAGTTAACTTGGCTATGATGGTTGTCAACATGGAAGTTCAGTACTCGATATGTGGATCAGACCTGTTACTTTGCTCTAAATGTTGAACTTTTTGTTTGAACGTATGGAATGGGCTGTTATTTTTTTAAATGGGTTGTATTTGTCCTCCACAGGTTTAGAGGCTGACTTGTGGGCCTACCAAGTTGATGCGTATACAATCAGGAGATGACTATTCGTGGAGAGGATGACAGCAGGGACCCGCAAAGGTGATGGCAGTATGCAAGCAAGTGCCTCCTTATTGCAATCCAATAAAATATGGCTCCCCCTAATGGATTGATGACATCTGGGTCCCATGCCATTGTCAATGTAGTCAATAAACGAGAGAGTTGCACAACGAGCGGCTGACACCAGGGACCCAGCAGCTCGCCGAGTTATGTTTGTTTTGGGTTAATTCGATAAATGCCACTCCAAATCTGGTGTTTCTGAGAAATGCCACTGTAATTTCAAAACTTTGAAAATGCCATTTCATGCCATTTCCAGAGGCATTTTTCGAAGTCTAGAGTGGAATTTTTCAAAGTTTGCAAATTGCAGTGGCGTTTTCCAAAGTTTGAAAAAATTGAAGTGGCATTTTTCAAAGTTTGGAAATTGCAGTGGGATTTTTATGAATAGCCATATTTGTTGTGGAATTTATCTAATTTGTTTTTGAGACGGAAGCAGGGTGTCAACTGAGCTGTGCGGGGCACTCTGGCCTGTGTAGACAGCCTTCACTTTTATGTTTACCGCAGACCAGCCCATTATTTTTTTTGTTTCTGAAAATGGCTAGCCCAGTTTTTTTGTGATTTGCCAAGTAAGTCGCTTTGTCAGGCCTATTGGGCTGCAAATCTTTCAAGACGAGGAGAGCTTCATTCGGCTTGATGAGAAAATGGCCTATCAGTAATGAGAAATGGGTTGTACATTTTTAAAACACATCAAACTGGCAATTACTTTCAAATTACTTTTTTTCATTTCAAGATTTTAAATTGCATTAATTTTTATGCGTGGAAAGTTTGTTGGATTTTATAACGATACACATTTATTTTTAAAATCAGTTTGAATGTGACTCGAAATTTCGGGATTAAAAACAGTTTGGACCGCACCAAAATATGCAACAGTTCGTATAATTTTTTAACGTGGCCACAATATGGGCTGTAATGCTAACAAAAAGAATATGGGCTCCAAAAAAAGCCTTAAGTATTAGCAAATGGGCTGTAAATTATTAGAAATAATGGCAAATGGGTTGTATGCTGTTTTCCACAGATTTGAGGCCTTCCTAAATAGAAGGTTGACGCACAAGCAGTGACTGTTGGATGTCCATCCAACGGCCGTCGTGCCAGCCGCTCAAACAAGCGCCGGCGGGACTGCCTGTTCCCTCCTCCACGCGGCCTGATGTGCTTCCGCGCAGGCCTCACCGCCCCACCATACTCCCATCGCTGGCCTAGCCCTCCCTCTACTCACCCACACCTGCTGTTATTCTCCGGTGACGGCAGACGAACCAGTAAACCCTCGTACAGTCATACTCCCCTCTATGTGGGAAACAAGTGCCGAGTCTTCCCTACCTACGTGTCATTCCCTTCCTAGGCCTCGCCGTCGTCCACCGTCCTGGATCTCTCGGCGCGGCCTGGTCAACGTGGTCAAAGACCGACATGCATCTGAAGTGGACTGTATGTGGAGAGGCTGACAGCTGGGTCCATAGCGGCACGCAAGGAAATGCCTCCTTATTATACGCAAAATAATGATTCCTCCACCTGACATCTGGGACCCACCGAAAGGGCCTCTGTATTTCGCGAAAAAAATGTTACTGCCGCTGACAGCTCGGACCCACCAGCTATATCTTCGCACGCAAGGAAGTGTGTCCTTATTACGCACAAAAAAATGAATACTCCCCCTGCTAGCAGAGAACCAGTATAGTGGAAGGCTAACTGGTGGGCCTACTAAGTTGACGGGGACGGAGGGCTTTGTCAAGTTAGTCAATATGCACGACTCTAGCTCCAGTGACCGTACGATGTCGATCCAACGGCTGTAGTGCTTCTTCAACCTCTGGTCTTCCTGCTCCAGCCGCCCAACCAGCGCCGGTCGTGCCTTGTGCTCCTGCCTCTCGTGGCCGGCTGCGATGCGGCGGAGGCCTCACCGCCCCCTACTACTCCCACCACAGGCCAGGCCATCCCTGTACTCACCCACACCCCCAGTTATTCTGCGGCGACGTCAGCCTCACACCGCAGCGAACCAGTGAACCCTCATACTCCTCTACGCGTGGGCATCCACTGCCACATCTTCCCTGGCTCCGCGTCATCCCCTTCCTAGGCCTCGCCGTCGTCCACCGCCCTGGTACTCTCGGCGCGGCGTGGTCAACATGGTCAAGGAACGACTTCCATCAGAAGAGTACAGTATGTGAAGAGGCAGATAGCTGGGTCCATGGCAGCCGCAAGGAAGTGCCTCCTCATTACATGGAAAATAATTATTCCTCCACCGGACAGCAGGGACCCATCAGACGGACCACCGTATTTGGTGAAAAAAACGTTTCCCCCCTGACTGCTGGGACCCATCGGACGGGCCACCATATTTTGCGAAAAAAATGTTCCCCCCGCTGTCAGCTCGGACCAACTGGAAGTGTCGCCTTATTACGCACAAAAAAATGAATCCTCCCCCTGCTAGTTGGGACCCACCTTGGTGGGTCGCTGACTTGTGGGCCTACTAAGTTGATGGGGAGTAGTGCATTGTCAACCTAGTCAATATGAACGATTCTAACCCCAGTGACCGTACAATGTCCATCCAACGGCCGTAGTGCTTTTTCAACCTCTGGTCTTCTTGCTCCAGCCGGCTGTGCTGCCGCGGAGGCCTCACCACGCCCTTCTATTCCGACCACTGGCCAGGCCCTGCGGCGACGCCAGCCTCACATCGCAGCCGAACCAGTGAACCGTCGTACTCCACTCCGTGCGGGCTTCCACTGTCGCGTCTTCCCCGGCTCCGTGGTGTCCCCTTCCTAGGCCTCGCCGTCGTCTACCGCTCTGGTGCTCTTTGCGCGGCATGGTCAACGTGGTCAAGGAACGGCTTCCATCAAACATGGGTTGTACGTGGAGAGGCTGACAGATGGGTCCACAGCCACAGCAAGGAAGTGCCTCCTTATTACGAGCAAAATAATTATTCCTCCACCTGACAGCGGGGACCCACTAGACGGGCCACCGTATTTCACGAGAAAACGTTTTCCCCTGACTGCTGGGACCCACCAGCTACATCTTTGCACGCAAGGAATTGCGTCCGGGCAAAAAAAATGATTCGCCCCCCTGACTGCTAGGACCCACCAGCTATATCTTTGCACGCAAGGAAGTGCCTAACAGTCAGGACCCATCTGGTCAAAGCATATGTAGCGTTGTCATTCTGGTCGCGAACGTGTACATACATACTGGTCGATGTAGAGGAGTAGAGGCACGCACGTAGCATGTACATGTACGTATAGCGGCCAGTGTGCAAGAAAGAAAATACGGCCACGCACGTACATACGGGCAGGGTCTCGAACGCCTACTCGCGCATATGTATGGCCAGGCATCGTGTACATAGCTGGGTCGGAACGGAGAAACAGCATCGTCGTCATGTTCATGGGGAGCCAACCGTCTGGGTCAAAACGGAATGCATCGTCGTGTTCATCGGGAGGGCCTGGACGGAACAGCCGATGGAAACGAGGCCTGGCGTACCGCAGAACCGAGGAAACGGCCTTGCACACTACATGAATCAGGTAATTTGCCGTCTATGGATTACAAACGGCAAAGGCCTAAAAACAGACGGCAAAGATTTTGCCATCAGTCAACAGACGGCAAAGTCAGACGGCAAAGATTAGCCGGCAAAGAATTCTTTACGGCAAAATCTTTGCCGTCAGCAAAACTTCATCTTTGCCGTCAACCAAATAATAGCATACGGCAAAGAAATGCAGCTTTGCCGTCAACCAGACTCTGTCTTTGCCGTCTGCCTCATACACCCCAGACGGCAAATAAAATTATTTAATTTAAAACATATGAACCACCAGTCGAGGTGCAGAGGTCGCAGTTGCTCGATGGAGTAGACAAAAAAATCACAGCGATTTCACCATCTATGGTTCAAGAATGTATGACAATAGAACAGACTTTACAAGACATGAATACTCTATTTGCACAATATATCCATCATCAGAATATTTACACAGAAATACACTATTTACAATATGAAGCTCCCCATTTACATGACGAAAAAATGAACGAATAAGCAGACGTAAAAACAGCAATATTTCACAAAAAAGGACGCACTGGCCCTTGCCAGCGGCTAGATCCGAGCGTGAGCGTCGAGCTTAAGGCGGCGGACGGTGGTCTTGGGCGAATTTTACCGTGGCAGAGGGCAGATGGATGGCGAGGGAGACGGAAGGAGAAAGGGGTGCTGCAGGGTAGCTCCGGCGACCTCTTGACGAAGCTGCTGCACGGCCAGGTTAAACACGGCGATGATTGATGGGCAGGGGAGCTCGAGATCGGGAGGAAGCACAGGGTCGCGGTCAGGGAGGATCCCGTGGTGGGGAGAAGAAGGAGGATCCAGCGACGGCCTCCTGCTCGCGTGGCGGCGAGCTCTTGCAGCGCAGCCAGATCGAAGGGCAGCGGCGGTTGACGAACAGAAGAGCTCGGGGGGAGGTGTGGGGTCGCGGCAGGGAGGAAGTGGAGGACTCCGCGGCAAGGAGGAGGGAGAGGATGCCGTGGTGGCCCTTTGCTCCAGCGGCGTCGAGATCTTGTGGTGCGGCTGGATCGAAGGACGATGGCAGTTGACGAGCTGGGGAGCTCGGGATAGGGAGGAGGCGCGAGGTTGCGGGCACGGAGGAGGTGGAAGATCACGCGGTGGCCTCCATCTCAGGCGGCGGCGAGGTGGGGTCGACCAGTGTGGCAGCGAGGTAGATCGAGAGAAGGGAGGGGGAGGCAGAGGAGGAAGGTACCGAGGGAGAGATGGGGTCGGGTTGGGATAGAGAGATCGTGAGAGAGAGTGGTGCGGTCGGCGCGGGTTGGGAAAGAGAGTGGTGCGGTCAGCGTGGGACAGAGAGGGATCGGGGTGTGTGTGGAGCAGATGATGCCATGTCATCGATCCGTGGGTTTGATCCGCGTGATGTGTTTTCTTCTTTGCCGTCTGTAAATAAAACACTGACGGTAAAGACATACTTTGTCGTCTTCAATTTTTTTACAGACGGCAAAGACATAATTTGCCGTCTGCTTTTTTCTCACAGCCGGCAAAGACATTCTTTGCCGTCTGTAAAAAAAGCAGACGGCAAATTATGTCTTCGCCATGTGTAAAAAAAGCAGACGAAAAATTATGTCTTCGCCGTCTATAAAAAAAAGCAGATGGCAAAATATGTCTTTGCCGCCAGTCATTCTTTGCTGTCAGCAGCTAGCGGCAAAAGTGGTATTTGCCGTCTGCCCCGACGAAATGCTGACGGCAAAGAGCAGTACTGACGACAATTGTGTTCGACCGGCCATGTTCGAAACAGGATCCTGTTCATCGGGAGGGGTTTGGCGTACCGCAAAATGGAGGAAACGGACCTCCTACGGTCAAAACGGGCGTCCTTTTGATCGGGAGGGGTGTGGCATACCGCAAAACGGAGGAAACGGACTTGTGTTTGAGCGCAACGGTCGAAACAGGGGTCCTGTTCATCGGGAGGTGTGTGGCGTACCACAAAACGGGACTCCATGAGATATTGTTCATCTCGACCGTCAACCCCCTCCAGCCTCCACAAGCTATTGTTCATCCACCATCGAGCTCCTCCAGCCTCCACCTGCGACTGTTCATCCACGAGCTCTTGTTCATCCAGACTCCACCATGCGCTACTCCACCGGCTACTGTTCAACCAGCCCTCTCCATGGGATCTTGTTCAACAACCCCTCCACGGGCTACTGTTCATCCAGCCCTCCACCATCTACTGTTCATCCTGCCCTCCATGGGATGGTCCTGTTCATCCTGCCCAACATGGGGTCCTGTTCATCCAGCCCCAACCGGCTCGATCGATCGGGGTCCTGTTCATCCACCCCCACCGGGAACTGTTCTTCCAACCCCCCCCCCCCCCCCCCCCCCCCCCCGCCCCCGCAACGCTCATTGTTCATCCAGAGGCAGCATCGATCGTCTTCAGTTAGCAGCAGTAGCGAAGGAATCGCCCGATCGGGTTCAATTAACAGCCATCGATCGATCGCTCGGGTTCAGTAACGCATAGCCTGTAGTGCAATCACTCGTGTTCAGTTAGAGCCCAATGCCTCGCTCCGGTTCAGGTAGAGCCCAACACCTCGCACCCACGCGCATCGCTCGGCCCTGACCACCCACCGTAACCGGGAACACCCCGATATTTTTCCTCGCCCTCGCTTATACCACGGTTTTTTTCGTCATGGACGTCCCAAGGAATGTCAAGCAGCTGCGTCTCCAGCCCGCCCAGGACGAAACACCCATTTTCTGTCATGATTTTTTGTCATAGAAGTAGAACCCCACCACATCTATGATGATACCGGGTTTTTTCACAGTTATCGTCATAGAAGTGTCATAAGTATGACAGAAAAGATTTTCGTTCGGCCCTAAATGTCACGGATGTGTCTTTTTCTGTAGTGGTTGTTGTGCACCTGGTTATCATGCCCTACTAGTTGCTGGTATTCCTTCCCTATGCTTATGCTTGCTAGTAGTACATGATGTTGGTAATGGTCTTCGGTGCATGACTGCTGTCTGTCCCGAGTACCGTTGTTTTGCATGTTCCATTGCATCCAGTTGGTTAAATGCGTGCATGATAGCATCGTTGATGCTAGTGGTCATGCTATGTTTTTGAGAAGTATGTACTTGTGATGTTCATGCTAGTTAGTATGCCATTCTTAGTTGGATATGATTCATTGTTGATATTGTTAATAATTATGTTGCACCTCCATGTTTATGTTGATATCATGTTCATGCATTGTAATTGGCATCATGTTATTTTATCATGGCTCAGCATATTGAATTCAAGTTTAACCGGATTAAATTGAACATGAACAAATGTTGGCTGAGTCATGGTGCCACCCTATCGAGCTGACCAGCGCAACCATGCTTGCCTTTATGGGAAGGTCCTATGTGGGTCTATTGTCGTGCCTCTCGCCGGTGCCTCCAACGAGGGAAGGTTATGGGCATGCGGTACCCTGGCCCGGTAAGCAGACATAACCTTGTGTGCCCGTTGTTGTTATATCTGGATTGTCCCCGTTTGGGACCGTTTTGCCACGACGGTGGCCGTTTTTCCACAACGGTGGTCGTTGGTGCCTTTGGTAGGCACGGGGCCACCCATGACCTGTCCCAGAGGGGAGTTGGTCTGACTGGTCGGGAGAGTGTCATGGCAGTAGATCGGTTTTGTCGGAATGCCGTTGGTTGACCCGAATGGGAGCGAGAGGCCATGGGTTCCGTGGTGTGGGTACAATCTGCTAACCTCTACAGAGTGTATATTAAATCTATCGATAGTCGTGCCCATGGATAAGGGCCCAGTTTGTGTCGGTCACACTATGGGTCAACAGTAATAATAATAACTTTCTTAATAACAACCCCGGTTCGATGATGAGAAAGATATTGGTGGTGATCATGAATGATCACCGTTTTGTTACGAGGTAACCCGTTGAGCCAGAGCAGTTCCGTTTGTGATCCGGGAATGATCACCGTGGTATTGAGGATACTAGGTTGATAAGTATTCGTGATGTTGTGCGAGAATCGTGGGTAAAGATCAGGCTCCTTGAAAGTGCGTTATATCGACTAGAGGGGGGTGAATAGGCGATTTTTATGTAAGTCTTCAAAACGTGGGAGTTTCGAAGACAAACGATAGAAATAAACCTATTACCATGCAGCGGAAGGTAGACTACACTAGGAAAACCATAGTCAAGTATTCAATGGAGTGAGAGCACAATGACTAATAGCAGCAATGTAATAAGGATCAGGTAGGAAGATATTATGAAGCCAAATAGAACATGCAGTCACACAGTGAAGACAAAAGATAGTGCTAACATACAATGACTTCACAAAGAGTAACAGTAAGTAAAGGGAAGGATGAAACCAGTGACTCGTTGAAGACAATGATTTGTTGGACCAGTTCCAGTTGTTGTGACAACTGTACGTCTGGTTAGGGCGGCTAGGTATTTAAACCTGAGGACACACAGTCCCGGACACCCAGTCCTGAACACGCAGCTCAGGACACCCAGTCCTCACCGTATTCCCCTTGAGCTAAGGTTACACAGACCTCGCCCAATCACTCTGGTAAGTCTTCAAGGTAGACTCCCAAACCTTCACAGACTTCGTTCACCGGCAATCCACAATGTCTCTTGGATGCTCAGAACGCGACGCCTAACCGGCTGGAGGATTCACAGTCCCCAAGTGTAATAAGTGTTCAGATCACACAGACAAGAAGACTTAAGTGATGCCTAATTCTCTTTGGCTCTGGGTGGTTAGGGCTTTATCCTCGCAAGGAATTCTCTCTCAAAAGCTTCGAGGTGGGTTGCTCTCAAACGACAAAAGCCGTATACTAACTCTGAGCAGCCAACCATTTTTGGTTGTAGGGGGTGGGCTATTTATAGCCACTAGGCAATTCGACCTGATTTGTCTGAAATGACCCTGGGTCACTAAGGAACTGAAACGTGTTCCAATGGTCAGATTTCAAACTCACACAGCAAATTTACTTGGGCTACAAGCAAAGCTGACTTGTCCGACTCTGGACAAGATTCGCTCTCATAGTCTTCACTCGAAGACATAGGTTTTGGTTAAGCATCACTTCAGTCATTCTGAATGGTTCTCTTGGACCCCACTTAATAGTACGGTGGTTCCTATGACTCAACAAAGAAGAAGAAAAAGAACTACGAAAGATCTAAGTCTTCGAGCTCCATAGGCTTCATGCGATGTCTTCTCTTATCATAGTCTTCAATGTGAATATCTTCATATACCACCTTTGACATCAATGTCTTCATACATTTTTATGGGTCATCTCTGGTAGGAAAACCGAATCAATTAGGGACTTCTACCTGTGTTATCCTACAATTCTCACAAACACATTAGTCCCTCAACTAGGTTTGTCGTCAATACTCCAAAACCAACTAGAGGTGGCACTAGATGCACTTACAATCTCCCCCTTTTTGGTGATTGATGACAAACTAGTTGAAATTTTCAACAGGGAGTATAATATGTGAAATTGTAAAGGATAAGGAATTGTCTTCATAAGTTGCAAGGGCTCCCCCTGAACATGTGCATATAAGTAGTTTGCTTTTGGAATGCAAATGCACATGGCAGGTTGTGCTTGTGGAGATCCTCTTCAACTTATGATGACAATCCACTATGCATGTGAAGGTATGTGAAGATAATGACATGCATAATGGAAAATGGACGTCTGCAAAATGATCTAAGTGCGGAATTTATCGTCGCACATGCGGAATTTATCATCGCATCACAAAATGGCAAATAGGTAGCAGACGACCATCGAGTTTAAGTGTTACAACTCAAAAAACCAAATGTATCAAAACGAGAGTTGTAAACACAAAGCAAAATATGAAGCACCCGCCCATATGGACCCGCTTGAAGACTATTAAACTCATATGCTTCTCCCCCTTTTATCAGTAAGGACCAAAAAGGTTTGAAGACATAGAGCCCCTACTCGTTCCCATGAAGAGTAGGTGAAGCAGCAGGGTCATTGGTGGTGTTTGGCGGTGCAGAAGAGCTTGGAGCAGTGTCGAAGCGTGCTGAAGGAGGCGGCGGTGAAGTAGCATCGTCGTCATCCTCGATCACTCTGGCATTTACAGTTGCAGCAGAGGAAGAGAACTCAGAGTCTTCAAGAGATGGAGTTCGTCGCAGCACTGCCCTTCGAGGAGGTGTGGAGTGAAACTTGAAGCGCTCAGAGAAGCCATCCTCTTGAAGATCATCTTCAGAACACATCAGCGTCAGCCCTTTCCATGTGCGTCGAGAGGTTTCATGGGCAACAAAGGCATTCTTGGTGGCAAGATTGCGAATGCGATTAACATCCACCAAGAGGCTTTGCATTTGACGCTTCAGCCAGTCATGATGCCTATCCTGTTTCTGATGAAGAGCCACAAGAAGCTCTCGGTCATTGAGAACATGAGTGCGCTTCTTGGGTCATGGGGCAGTGGTGCTATCAGTGGCTTCAGTGAGAGCAGGATGCGGTGCACGTATAGTGCCAGCCAAAGGATACACACAAGTGACGGCTTCAACTCCTTCAATGTTCTGAGAAAAACTTTGATGCTCTGCATTCTAAGACTTAGAGGTTCCTTGGCAGGCTCAGGATAGATGGCTTCAATAGACATATCCACATCAGGCAGAAAAGATCCGATGATTGCGAGTAGATGGCTGATATGAGATAGCGGAGTGAAGTTTGATCAGCCGCATTACCCATGGGGCGTAGAACTTCAAGCCAAAGAGATCAGAGCCTGAGGCAGCAAGTTGGCGAATGAAAAAGTCCTGTGCATTGAAGCATTTTCCATGAAGAATATAGAAGACCAAAGTCTTCATTGCACCTTCCAGCTTGGCATGTGGAGAGTGCCCTTTGATGGGCCAGAGAGTTCGCCTTATGATGTGATAAATAGTCCTTGGCAGATACTCTAGGTCTTCAACAAGGAACTCTTTGGGATATGCAGCATCTTGGGGTAATGGCTTCATCATACTGAGCATCTGACTCATGTTAGGTTCAGGCTTCTGAAAGATGCTCTCCACAGCTTCACTGTGATGTTGATAGCCAGATTCGTAGAGATCGCCAGGAGTGGGTAGACCAGTGAGCTCAATGATGTCAAAGGCTTTGGCTTCATGATGAACGTTTCCTGTCATCCACTCCAGGACCCAAGTCTTCGGATCTCTGTTATACCCGCAGATGTGAAGTGTGGCATAGAATTGGAGCAGCAACTCTTCATTCCAATGCTCTTGGTCAGTGACGAACGGCAGCAATCCAACCTCTTTGAAGCAATCCAGAGCTTCTTCCAGACAGGGCAGACCAGCTATTGCTTCAATGTCAATACACTTGTGTGGGAAGATGCGACCTTGATTGTATAGAATGCAGGAGTAATAGCTTCGCTGCGGATAGCTCCAGAACCGATCAGATGATATTCTTTCCCGTGAGTAGGGGTTCCTGGAGCTATTGAAGAATGTGTTGTCTGCTCTGAAGCCATTGATATTGAAGGATCTAGGTGCTGATGCATGACCTGGGAACCTGGGCAATCTTGGGATTGGCTTCTGTACCTGAGGCCTGTGCTCAACATGATAGTCAAACTGAGGACCGGCAGCAGGCGCAGGAACAGAAGCAGTGGGATCAGTGGCTTCGCTGACTTCTGGTGCTTTTGTTGGTGAGGGCTCCACATTAGCTTCAGCCATGACAACGTCAGTGGCTTCATTAGTGTTGGTGGTGGCAGCCTCAAGATTTTCAACCTCCACTTGACGAGCTGGAGGGTCGGTCACAACCATGTTCTCCTCGAGAACCGCTTCTTGGTGGGACAGGGGAGTAGCAGCTTGTGGGTCTTCTTCTTCATCGGCTGATGCAGCCGGAATGTCTTCAGCAGTTTTAGCTTCAGATGGAGATACTGGAGGCCTTGGACCTTTGCAAAGCCTGCGCAACCCGGGCGACGCCTGTGTAGTTGGAGTTGGCTGGGCCTCAAAGTCTTCTTCCCCTTGTGGGCGATCAGCCCATGAAGCATCCTGAGCAATTGGCGTCAGAGGACGACCAATGGTGATGAGTTCATTGTGCGTTAGCACAGGCGATGATACCTGTTGGTGCTTGAGCTGAGGAAGGATTGCATCATCTTCAACATGGTCGTGGTGACCAATGTCTTCAGCAGCGATGGGATCAGCTGCTAGAAAGTCTTCAGCTTCATGAGCCTCTGTGAAAGCAGGCTCATGGACAGTCAGTTGACGTTCTTGTGGTTCAGCGTCAGGGTGAACCAAGGAAATGGGTTTAACAATCAAAGGCTCTATGGGAGCAGCCCGTTCTTTCTTGGTCTTCCTCTTCTTCTTGGAGGGGGCAGTAGGAGAGGCTTCAGGATGTTTCCTCTTCCTAGCTTCAGCCTTAGCAGTCCTCGTCTTCTTCAGCTCTGTAGCGGTTGACCGGGCTTTTGGCTTCAAGCCAGTCATGCTGGTTGGGAAGACAATGGGATCTGCTTCCTGCCTTGGTGCGAGGGGTTCAGCCGGAGCGGGCTTCTTCTTCTTCTTTGCAGCCATCCTGGGGTCGATGCCCGGACGCCCAAGGGCCTTGCGCTTCTCAGCCTCATTGTAGGCTTGCACACACCTGTCAACCAGAACCTTCATGCGCTCACGAGAACCCTAAGCTTCTGCACGTTTCGTGAGAAAGGCTTCCTTGAGCTCGTGCAGCATAATCTTGAAGTTCTTCACCTCTTGCATGTTGAGCTTGTCCATATGCTTCTTGAACTGAGATTTCTCAAAGTCAATCTTCTGCTTCAGTTCAACAATGTGCTGGGCGATAGCTAACTCTGAAGCAATGGCACCATGGAAGGTGACACTGAGGCCAATGGGAAGTTGCAGATCATCGAAGCTGATGTTGGGCGTGTCAAACCATTCATCAATGAAGTTATGGATGATTGCAACGTCAAAGAGAGGAAAATTATTGAAGATTTCTGCTTCTTCTTTGCTCTTGATAAGTTGCTCAAGAGCGTCATCTGCATGATCTTCATCGCTGGACAGATCAATGGCATCATTACGCAGAACAGCAGCAGCTATCAGTTCTTGGCCGGTGTCTGGCAGAGGCATCTTGACCTTCTGTGGCTTGGAGATGCGTGACAAATCTTCAGACTGCACACTGTCTTTAGGAGGTGCAGTTACCAGTGGCTTTGCCCGTGAGATTTTTGGTGCAGAGGCCGGCTTTGAAGCTTTTGGCTGCTTCAGCTTCTTTGGCTTCGGCGCTGCAGGTGCTTCATCTGATTCAGCGTCATCTGCAAGCTCATTCACGGCTGTCCCTTGAACCACGATGTGAGTGATGAGGCCTTCAAGATTGTAGAAGGGCCGAAGAAGATTGCGTTCAGCTTCGCGAGTTCCATCGGCACGGGGAGCAGAGGGACCAGGGTTGAAATCTAAACCCAAAGTCTTCTTGTTCTGCTTCGCTGAGTTCTGGGCAAACTGGAAGTTGCACTTAAATAGATTGTCGTCACGACACCATGGCAGGGACGATGGGTCAGCATCCGCAGGCTGTGGTCCACGAACCATGCAGGGATAGAAGCCTTGTTCAATGGCTTCATCTCTGGTCCTGGGTTGACGATTTTTGTAGAGGATATCTCCCCATGGTCGCTTGATGGCATTCTTTTCAGCATATTCCTTGGTCACAAATCTGTACTTGAACCACTGTTCTGCCCAATAGCATCAAATCCATTGGATTCGCGTCTTGCGCTGATTGTAATCCTCTCAGGATCTGTCTTGTATAGCTCTGACAGGTCATCGGACAGATCTCTTGATGTTTCTCCTCGACGCTTTCTGCCACCCTTCCTTGCTGATTTTTCTGAAGCCATGAACCTTAATCTGAAAGGCTTCAATACGTTCAGAGGCTTCAAAGGTTTTCGCTTGCTGGACAAACAGGAACTGGCTTCGGGAGAATTTATGTGATGCTGTAAGAATTCTGCAAATGAATACAGACTATGAGAACCAAGGGATTCTCCCACGGACATGTACCTGTGACAGCATTAAGGTGCGAGGGAAGGGGAAGAGGTCATATGCATTCTCAGAAGATTTTGAAGATAAATCAGTTTAGAAGACATTGACCTCATCGTGCGAAGATATTCACTCATAGATAAGGAGTTGGTTCCAGATTTGTACGAATCCATGGATCAGTACAAGTGAGGAATCTAACTACTTTGTGAAGCATAAGTGAATATACTAGGCATGTTATGAGATGCAGTATGAAAGAGATCCAACTTGTGTGAATAGAAACTGCTTGTGGTAGAAAGTGATAAAGCTATAGGATCAAAGAGGCCGTAAAAAGGAGGTTTTATTGTTTTATTTACCACACGAAGAACTGCTAGACGGAGTGGAAGAGGAGGCCGAGCAGTTCGATCGTCCGTGCCCTAACTTGGTGACGGAGGACACCTACGGCGACAGCGGAGAAGATGATGTCCGCGGTCAGCGTGAAGACAGCGTCAGAGAGCTTGCGGCAGCGAAGCGCTTCATCGCCCGCATCGTCGAGGGCTAGCGGTGGCGCTAGGGTTCGTGCGAGAGTGGAAGAAGAGATAATGACTGCTATGAGGTGTGTATTTATAGGTACAGGGGCGGCACTGCATTATTACACAGGTGCCCCTGGCGATTCGCATCTGAGGAACACGTGGCCATCATGCAGCATATTGGGGTTTGTTCCACGTCCCACGCATGCCTGGATTGTCGAGTGGTCGTTCCCACTTCTCCGGGTTTCAGGTGGAGGAATGAGCATTGAAAACAGACTTAATGGTTGTCTCTGTATCTTCTGCTGACAAGGACGCAGAGAAGACATTCGACAGTTTCAATAGAATGCATATGATTTGGAGAGATAGAGTTTGAGATAGAAAGCATAGAGAGGTTAGGGTCCGATCACATTCACTTAGTTCAAAAGATTCAACAAGAAGACATAGCTATAAGTGAATGCTGTAGAGGACAGAACACTAGTATATATATATCTATATAATCAACATAGTGAAGATAATCATGAAGATATGTTGAGATTGAAGCCAATACCAAATGTGAAGACATAGCAAATGTAACGCCATGAGTGAAACACTTCAAACAGAACATTTGGTGGTGGCGTTACCCACCGTATAGGTAGTATTAGACCCAGACACGGCACACAATTATCGTGGCGCTCCGAAGTCAAATTCCACATTAATGTATTCACACTTAGAATGTATGTCTTCATTGATTGAAGATATACTTTACTTCGTGTGTTGCACATCTAAGTCATCAATATGCATAAGTGTTAGGATGTGTGCCTGATCACAGGACATTTGAGGATTCCAGGATATTTAGCTCACACCATAACTTGCAAAATCTCTTCTCATCCAAGGGCTTGGTGAAGATATCTTCCAATTGCTCTTCAGTGTTGACGTGTATGATATCAATATCTTCCTTCACAACATGATCTCTGAGAAAGTGATGACGAATTTCAATGTGCTTTGTCTTCGAGTGCTGAACTGGGTTGTTGGCAATCTTGATGGCGCTTTCGTTGTCGCAGTAGAGTGGCACTTGCTTCAGATGAATGCCATAGTCCTTGAGTGTTTGCTTCATCCACAGAAGCTAAGTGCAGCAAGATCCAGCAGCAATGTATTCAGATTCAGCAATGGAGAGAGATACACAGTTCTGCTTCTTTGAAGACCAACATACAAGTGATCGTCCCAGAAAGTGACATGTGCCTGATGTAGACATGCGATCCACTTTGTCACTAGCATAATCAGCATCCGAGAATCCAACCAGATCAAACTCTGAGCCCTTTGGATACCATAATCCTAGAGTTGGGGTGTGAGCCAAATATTGAAGAATTCGCTTCACAGCTAAGTGATGCGACTCCTTTGGTGTCGCTTGGAATCGAGCACACATGCAAACACTAAGCATAATATCTGGCCTAGATGCACATAGATAAAGCAAAGAACCAATCATGGAGCGGTATACCTTTTGATCGAACTCTTTACCATTGTCGTCGGGACCCAGATGATGCTTGGCTGGCATTGGCGTCGTGAAGCCTTTGCAGTCTTGCATACCGAACTTCTTCAAACAATCTTTGAGATACTTCTCTTGAGATATGAAGATGCCGTTGCGTTGCTGTCGTATTTGGAGATCGAGGAAGAACTTCATCTCTCCCATCATGGACATCTGATATTGCTCTTGCATCATATATCCAAACTCTTCACTATACTTCTGATTGGTGCAGCCGAAGATAATGTCATCCACATATATTTGGCACACAAACAGTTCACCATCATATGTCTTCGTGAAGAGAGTGGGGTCTAGGGAACTAGGTATGAAGCCTTTGCTCTTCAGGAAGTATTTGAGTGTGTCATACCAGGCCCGAGGGGCTTGTTTGAGGCCAACAGTGCCTTGTTGAGCTTGTATACCATGTCAGGATGTTTTGGATCTTCAAAGCGAGGCGGTTGTGCAACATACACTTCTTCTTCAATCTTGCCATTGAGAAAGGCGCTCTTCACATCCATTTGATATAGAAGTATGTTGTGATGATTGGCATAGGCCAGCAGTATGCGTATGGCCTCAAGTCTAGCAACATGACCAAATGTTTCATCGAAGTCAATGCCTTCCACTTGAGTATATCCTTGAGCAACGAGACGAGCTTTGTCTCTGACAACTTGACCATGCTCATCTTGCTTGTTGCGGTATATCCATTTGGTGCCTATTATGTTGTGCTTCCGAGGATTAGGACGCTTAACCAGTTCCCATACATTATTCAGCTCAAACTGTTGAAGCTCTTCTTGCATAGTTTGAATCCATTCAGGTTCCATGAAGGCTTCTTCAACTTTCTTGGGTTCTGTTATTGAGACGAATGCGAAGTGCCCACAGAAATTTGCCAGTTGAGTTGCCCTTGATCGAGTGAGCGGACCGGGTGCATTGATGCTGTCAATTATTCTCTCAATCTGCACTTCATTGGCAACATGAGGATGTACAGGGCGAAGGTTTTGCTCTTGCTGATCATTGTCATTGTTAGTGGGATTGTCTTCAGGCTGAGCATTGTCTTCAGGTTGATCAGGTGCGGAGATGATAAGTTCCTCTTCAGGTTGAGCTTCATAGGGTATGATTTCTCCGGTTCCCATAAGCTTGACTGATTCGCTGGATGGAACTTCATCTAGCATATTTGGAAGGTGCTCTCTTTGTGAACCGTTAGTCTCATCAAACCGCACATCCACTGTTTCAACCACTTTATAATAAAGAGATTGAGGACTCTGTAGGAGTGCGAATCCTTTCCATATCCAAGCATAAAACCCTCATGTGCTTTTGGTGCAAATTTTGAAGTGTGATGTGGATCCTTGATCCAGCACCTGGCACCAAATAATCTGAAGTAACTGACATTTGGCTTCTTGCCAGTAAGGAGCTCATAAGATGTCTTGTTCAGAAGCTTGTGAAGATAAACACGATTGATTGTATGTCATGCAGTATCAATGGCTTCAGGCCAGAATTTTCTTGGAGTCCTGTATTCATCAAGCATCGTTCGGGCCATCTCAATGAGTGTTTTGTTCTTGCGTTCGATGACACCATTCTGCTGTTGGGGTGTATGGGGCTGAGAATTCATGTGTGATGCCCAAGGTATCAAGATATGTATCAAGGCCAGTGTTCTTGAATTCAGTGCCATTGTCACTTCTGATGTGCTTTATCTTGGCGCCATAATTGTTCATTGCTCGATTGGCGAAGCGTCTGAAGACATCCTGCACTTCAGTCTTGTAGAGGATTATGTGCGCCCAAGTATATCTAGAATAATCATCAACAATAACAAAGCCATAGAGGCAAGCAGTAGTAGTAAGAGTTGAGTAATGAGTGGGACCGAAAAGATCCATGTGGAGCAGTTCGAAGGGTCGAGTGGTTGTCATGATTGTCTTCGAGGGATGTTTGGCCCTCGTCATCTTCCCTGCTTCACAGGCACCGCATAAGTGATCTTTCTTGAACTTGACGCCCTCGATGCCTATGACATGCTTCTTCTTTGCAAGGGTGTGTAGGTTCCTCATGCCAGCATGCCCAAGCCTCCCATGCCAGAGCCAGCATTCTGAAGCCTTTGCTAGAAGACATACAGCAAGCTGTGGTCCTGCCAAAAAATCTACCATGTACAAATCATCTTTCCGATACCCTTCAAACACTAGAGACTTGTCAGATTCCATTAGTACAATGCTGCGATATTTTCCAAATATTACGATCATGTTCAAATCGCAAAGCATTGAGACAGACATTAAGTTGAAGCCAAGGGATTCAACAAGCATGACTTTATCCATGTGTTGATCCTTTGAGATTGCAACTCTACCTAGACCCAATACCTTACTTTTACCAATGTCAGCAAATGTGATGTGACTCTTGTCGGATGGACGTAAGGTTGAGTCCATAAGAAGGCTTCGTTTGCCAGTCATGTGGTTGGTACACCCACTATCAATAATCCATTCTGAAGACGCTGGTGTCGTACCCTATAGTGCAGTTAGGGGGATAGGCTTCACGAAGAGAATTTTGAAGCAAAAACATTTGACAAACCAGTGGGTTATGAAAGCTTAGATCCAGATTAGGACTGATAGGGAGAGTAGCAAGCGATTCAGGAACGAAGTACATAGTAAGACCATTCGGGCATTTGATCTTGCGCCCTACAAGATGTTTAAGGTCCCCAGCAATAGCGTCCGACGATTTTGGTTTTCTGCTGGAGACCTTTCCCTGCAAAAGAGAGTTAAGCTTTCTTAGCCACCCACATCTTCAAGGGTAGCTTAGAAGCAATAAGTCTAAGTGCAGCGTCTGAGAACTTTGGCTTTGGAGCCCTAGCAAAAAGTCTTGCAGGCGGACAATAGTACTCATAAGAATAAGAACAATAGTTCTTGGTCTTATGAACATGGTGGTTCGATGAACCGCGCTCATATTCATAGGCCTGAGTATGGTTTCCCTGCAAAACATTTGCGTTAGTGCGACTCAGGTGAGTCCTCTGTCTGTATGAAGCCTTTGGGCTGTATGAAGCCTGTGGTCCAGGGTTAGTCTTCTTCATCTATGGTGTCATGACGACATTCACAGGAAGATTTTCCAAACACCTTTTGGGCACCCAGATCTTCTTCATAGGCGGTCCATTCCTGCAGTTAGTACCAATGTACCTGGCAAACACTTCACCATTATGATTCTTAAACAGTTTATAGTTTGCATCAAAGGATTCATCAATGACAATGGGGTTAGCACAGGTGAAGCCAGATAGATTGGATGGATCTGCTGAAGATTACTTTGCAGCAACCCATGTGGTTTTGGGGTACTGCTCAGGTTTCCAGTAAGAGCCATCAGCATTCATTTTCCTTACGAACCCAACAACCTCTTTCCTCAGGTTTCGGTTCAGAATCTACCTTTTGAGGACATCACATAGTGTCTGATGCCCTTTAAGGCTTTTGTACATCCCTGTTTCAAGCAATGTCTTCAACCTAGCATTCTCATCAGCAATAGCAGCGGTATCCTCAGCAGAGGGGTTAGTTATCACATCAACAGTTAAAGATATTGCAACAGTAGCAGCAGTAGAACATTCAGCAATAGAAGTAGCATTATCACGCTTAATGCATTTAAGACATGGTGGTTCAAATCCTTCCTGAGCGGAACTGATCTGTTCGGCGCGAAGTGACTCGTTTTCTTTTTGAAGATCTTCATGATCCGCTCTCAATTTCTCAAGATCTTGCTTCCTTTGAAGATAATCATAGGAAAGCTTTTCATGAGTTGTTGAGAGCGTTTCATGACGACTTTCAAGTTCCTCATACTTAACGTGAAGATTTTTTATGTCTTCAATTAAGGACTCAGATCGAGTCATTTCAGCGCCCAATAGATCATTGCTTTTGTCTAACTGTTTTTGAATATGTTCCATGGCTTTCTGTTGTTCAGTTGCAATTTTAGCAAGTGTTTTGTAGCTGGGTCTTGAACCACAATCAGAGTCATCGTCACTAGATGTTTGATAGTGAGTAGTGCGTGTGTTTACCTTGGCACCGCGTGCCATGAAGCAGTAGGTAGGAGCAGAGTAGTCCTTGTCATTTGCATCGGTGTCGGTGGTGAAGTCATTGTCTTCAGTGTTGAAGATGGACTTGGCAACGTATGCTGTAGCCAGACTTGCAACGCCAGAATCAGACTCCTCCTCAGACTCCACCTCCGCCTCCTCAGAAGCGGACTCCTCCTCTGAATCCATTTCCTTGCCAACAAACGCACGTGCCTTGCCAGATGAGCTCTTCTTGTGTGATGAAGACTTTGAGGAAGACTTGGAAGAAGACTTTGAGTATTTCTTCTTCTTCTTGTCGTCAGAGTCATATTCCTTGCTCTTCTTCTTCTTTCTGTTCTCATTGTCCCACTGCGGACACTCAGAGATGAAGTGGCCAGTTTTCTTGCACTTGTGGCATGTTTTCTTCTTGTAGTCATGAGCAGAGGCTTCATCATTCTTTGAGCTTGATCGTGAAGACTTTCTGAAGCCTTTCTTCTTGGTGAATTTTTGGAACTTCTTCAAAAGCATAGCAAGTTCCTTTCCAATGTCTTCAGGATCATCAGAACTGCTGTCAGATTCTTCTTCAGATGAGGAGACAGCTTTTGCCTTCAAGGCACGAGTTCGCCCATAGTTTGGACCGTAGATATCTCTTTTCTCAGAAAGCTGAAACTCATGTGTGTTGAGCCTCTCAAGTATGTCGGACGGATCGAGTGTCTTGAAATCAGGTCATTCTTGAATCATCAGGGCTAGGGTGTCAAACGAATTGTCAAGTGATCTCAGTAGTGTCTTGACGACTTCATGCTTGATGATCTCAGTAGCGCCGGCTTGAAGCTCATTTGTGATGTCAGTGAGTCGATCAAACGTGAGCTGGACATTCTCATTGTCATTTCGCTTGAAGCGGTTGAAGAGGTTGCAAAGGACACTGATTCTCTGATCTCTCTGGGTTGAGACGCCTTCGTTGACCTTGGAGAGCCAGTCCTAGACCAGCTTAGATGTTTCCAAAGCACTCACACGGCCATACTGTCCTTTGGTCAGATGACCATAGATGATATTCTTGGCAGTAGAGTCCGGTTGAACGAACTTCTTGACATCAGCAGCAGTGACACCTTCTCCAGCCTTGGGAACGCCGTTCTTGACGACATACCATAGGTCGACATTAATGGCTTCAAGATGCATGCGCATCTTATTCTTCCAGTAGGGATATTCAGTTCCATCGAAGACGAGACACGCAATGGAGACTTTAATTATCCCTGCAGTCGACATAGCTAAAACTCCAGGTGGTTAAACCGAATCACACAGAACAAGGGAGCACCTTGCTCTGATACTAATTGAAAGTGCGTTATATCGACTAGAGGGGGGTGAATAGGCGATTTTTATGAAAGTCTTCAAAACATGGGAGTTTCGAAGACAAACGATAGAAATAAACCTATTACCATGTAGCGGAAGGTAGACTACACTAGGCAAACCATAGTCAAGTATTCAATGGAGTGAGAGCACAATGACTAATAGCAGGAATGTAGTAAGGATCAGGTAGGAAGATATTATAAAGCCAAACAGAACATGCAGTCACTCAGTGAAGACAAAAGATAGTGCTAACATACAATGACTTCACAAAGAGTAACAGTAAGTAAAGGGAAGGGAAGGGAAGGATGAAACCAGTGACTCGTTGAAGACAATGATTTGTTGGACCAGTTCCAGTTGCTGTGACAACTGTACGTCTGGTTAGGGCGGCTAGGTATTTAAACCTGAGGACACACAGTCCCGGACACCCAGTCCTGAACATGCAGCTCAGGACACCCAGTCCTCACCGTATTCCCCTTGGGCTAAGGTCACACAGACCTCGCCCAATCACTCTGGTAAGTCTTCAAGGTAGACTCCCAAACCATCACAGACTTCGTTCACCGGCAATCCACAATGTCTCTTGGATGCTCAGAACGCGACGCCTAACCGGCTAGAGGATTCACAGTCCTCAAGTGTAATAAGTCATCAGATCACACAGACAAGAAGACTTAAGTGATGCCTAATTCTCTTTGGCTCTGGGTGGTTAGGGCTTTATCCTCGCAAGGAATTCTCTCTCAAAAGCTTCGAGGTGGGTTGCTCTCAAACGAAAAAAGCCGTATACTAATTCTGAGCAGCCAACCATTTTTGGTTGTAGGGGGTGGGCTATTTATAGCCACTAGGCAACCCGGCCTGATTTGTCCGAAATGACCCTGGGTCACTAAGGAACTGACACGTGTTCCAACGGTCAGATTTCAAACTCACACGGCAACTTTACTTGGGCTACAAGCAAAGCTGACTTGTCCGACTCTGGACAAGATTCGCTCTCATAGTCTTCACTCAAAGACATAGGTTTTGGTTAAGCATCACTTCAGTCATTCTGAATGGTTCTCTTGGACCCCACTTAACAGTACGGTGGTTCCTATGACTCAACAAACAAGAAGAAAAAGAACTATGAAAGATCTAAGTCTTCGAGCTCCATAGGCTTCATGTGATGTCTTCTCTTGTCATAGTCTTCAATGTGAATATCTTCATATACCACCTTTGACATCAATGTCTTCATACATTTTTAGGGGTCATCTCTGGTAGGAAAACCGAATCAATGAGGGACTTCTACCTGTGTTATCCTGAAATTCTCACAAACACATTAGTCCCTCAACTAGGTTTGTCGTCAATACTCCAAAACCAACTAGGGGTGGCACTAGATGCACTTACACTACTTGTGGTCATTTAATGATTACTACGATATTGTTTATACCAATCTTGATTTGACCCTGAGATGATCGTGTAATGTCCAAGGTTGGTAAGTGATGCATGTGATGGTTACGAGGTAACACGAGCAGAATAAATGGTGCATATAGTGTCATCATGTTGCACGCTAGTGTCATCAGATTTATATGTTCATGCCATGATCATATTGTCCTAGCGATATTATGTTAATGTTGTTCATGCCATGTTATCCTGATGATCTCTTGATAATTCCTGCTTAACCTGTAATTGCCATGCTATTGTTTGTCTTGAATGCTTCTGGTTATTGTGAGCTTGCAAGTACATTCAATGTACTGACCTGGCGTGTCATTGCGAGTTTGCAGGTCGTGCCTGGATTGCTTGCTTGTTTGGTGTGGTTCCCGTGTGCACGAGCTAGGATAAACGTTCCAGCCAGAGTCCCTGCGGATTGGAGTGCATCATCGCCGTCCGTTGTTCCGCTGCCAGTAGTTGTTCCGCTGCCTTGAGTTGTTATGCTGCTTGTATAGAGCAAGCGTAGTTGGCGTGGTGTCGCCGTGCCGATGTTATTCATTGTAATATCGGAGACCCTATATTCCTATTTATGTTGTAATAGAGAGATGGTTTGTTCTATACTAAGCAGTGTCGTATTCCAGAAGACTTCACCTCGATCTCTGGGTTGGAATACGGGGCGTTCCGGTTTTCTCTGAGCCAGGGTGCCACACTACGGGTATCAACGACGCAACCGAGCTGGTGAAGTCCTACGAGGCCTGGCAATTCCACGCCAAGCAGATCCATCAGCCAGCTCAGGGCCTCCAGACCATCCCGCTCTCGTGGCCATCGGTAGTCTAGGGGCTGGATATCTTAGGCCCATTCCGTCGAGCGCCTGGGGGCGACCGCTACCTCTACGTCGCCATCGACAAGTTCACCAATTGGGCGGAGGTAGAAGCCGTCTGCACCATCCCAGCCGGATCTGCAGTCAAGTTCATCAAGGGTGTCGTAATCCGGTTTGGGGTCCCTAATCGCATCATTACCGACAATGGCTCACAGTTCACTAGCAATCTTTTCAAGGCATACTATGCTAACCTTGGAATGCAGATCGGCTACGCTTCAGTGGCACACCCTAGGAGCAATTGTCAAGCCGAACACGCCAAGGGACTGTATCACTGTCGCAGAGCTGGCACGACGAACTCCAGTCTGTGTTGTGGTCCATCCGCACCACCACCACCAAGCCAACAGGCGAGATCCCGTTCTTCCTCGTCTACGGAGCAGAAGCGGTTCTCCCTCACAAGGTCAAGCATCGCTACGCGTGGGTCCTGGCCTTTGACGAGACATAGCAGGACGTCATGCGGGGGATGGACCTTGTGTTGGGTGAGGAACGCCACCATGAAGCCTCGCACCGAGCAGCAATGTACCAGCAGGCGTTGTGATGGTTTCACTGTCGCAGCATCCGCTCCAGGACGCTCGAGGTGGGAGATCTCGTCCTGAGGCAGGTGCTCTCCGGGGAAGGGCTGCACAAGATCTCGCCCATGTAGGAGGGCCCATTTAGGATCGCCAGTGTCTAAAGGTCTAGCGTCGCGCCCCTGGAGACACAGGACGGGATCCCCATCTAGAACGCCTGGAACATCCAGCACCTCCGGAGGTTCTACCCATGAAGCAAGGCCCAACGACTGTGAAGCAAGGCCCCGTGCTTGTGAAGATCTCTTCTCGTGACACTCTCACGTAATAATGAGTGGGGCTGTACACACCCCAGAGTCTCAGGAGTGCCGCCCTTGGTCCTCGGGGGCTCCCTCCTAGGTCTTAGTGGCAGCACTTAGCCCCGCGCTGGTGAGAAGACAAAAAGTCTAGACTAGGTGCCGGACGCGGCTTTTCATTTGCTTTCTGTAGTTGGCTTGCCCCTTTTTCTTAATGGAAGTTTGCATTCTGGCCTTTCTTGTCCTCTTTGTTCGATCGCCTTCCCCTCTGTTCTTCCTTGGATTTTTGTTTTTGTCTGTGCTCACCCTCGCATGCCTCGCGAGGGGCTGGACAGGTGCCCTCGTGGAGGTGCTCTCCTAAGCATTTTTCCTGTTCTTCGCGAGGCACCCTCGCCCGAGCCCGCAAGCTGGAACACCTCTGTCAATATGTGCCCCTCGGGTACCGCGATGCGTAGCGTTGGGTCATAGCCGGCGGCGCCTGCGGCCAGGATTTGAAAGAATAAGAGTTTCCTAACAAATTTTTGCGGTTTCCAGATGCCTTCTAAGCAAAGGAGGCCTCACCAGGCACTGCGGAATGCGCGCCTCGCGAGGCAGAAACTACTTCAGGCACATCAAGCTAAGTTATCTCTACACGCCCACATAAAACGTTGGTACCACAACACGATGCAGGGATGATGCACATAACATAGCAACTCGGAAATTATGGTTCATTACATGCCCCCGCAGGGCCCATACTTGTTTCTTCTTAAACGCATGAAGGAAAGAGCAAAACAAATGTGGCGTGTGCCCCCATAGCAGTAGTCGATGGCGGACCCATGGCGCTTCCCCGAGTTCAGCCAGACCCCTCCTCGCGCATCACTGGAGCGAAGTGACGAGATGACCCACTACCTCCCTTGAAATGGGCGCGACGGCGTGTCATAGCCGCAGATGCTGGAGCTGTCGCTGGAGGAGGAGCCGCCATAGCTGGACGAGCCGCGGCCAGTGCCAAGAATGAAGCCACCTTCCTCCTCATCATGACCATCACCAAGGTCGAGCACCTCGTCGCCGTCGTTTTCCTCGGGCCAGCACCCGACGCGGTGGCCATCTTCCCCAAATACCCTCACGAAGAGGGTCAAGTCGGTCAGTTGCCGAGGCAGCATGGGGAAGCGGAGACGCCCACGTCCAATCAACCGCCACGCATCAACCGAGGCTGTAGGTTGGTAGGGCCCGCAGCGCCCCGCACTTGCCCCTTGGCTCCGCCTCAAAGCCAAGTCCGAGTGCACCTTGGGCCTGGGGACTACTATCGGTGTTCTGAGAACGGGACTCCCCAGACTTCCCTGCCTGTGCCCCATGGCATGGCTCCACCAGCGGCCCTGTGTGGCCCATCTTCACCAGCAAGCACTCCAGACCCTCGTGAGGGGCCAAGCCTCATGAGGCGGATGATGTAAGACCTCCTTGGGGTAGCCTCACCAGGATGGCTCGCGAGGGGTAGAGAGATCAAGGCAATGGAGACCTCGCGAGGTCCCCGTGACATAAGCCACGACGACCAAGGCCAGGCGAGCACCAGGTGGGCGCCAGCACGCAGTGTCCTCATTTCCTCTTTGGTGCTAAAGAGGCAAGCTCAGGCACGGAGTCCCGAGGCATCAAGCAAAGGTTTCCATATTGGTGCAACAAGACCAAGACCAGCAGGATGGCAGGACGGAGGTCACCGTGGAGCTCAAGACGGCGTCACCACCAGAGCCTTTGGCAGGCGAAGACTAATTTTGTCAGGATAACTTGTACTAGCTGTCCCCCTTCAAACTTGGCCATTGTGAGATCCCTTCCTGCTCAATATTTGGGAAGAGGACCAGGGCCTCTATAAATAGGACTAGCCACCACCTTAGCCAGGGGAGAGGATCATTCAGACCATGAGACACCACACAAGGTCGCCAAGCACAAGAACACCTCTGCTCAGGAGGCTGTTCTTCCTCTTGTAACTGTTCATCCTCAGCCCACAAGGCAATCCACCACACCATGCTGGAGTAGGGTATTACACCGCAACGGTGGCCCGAACTAGTATAAATCTTGCGTCCCTATGTTCTGCGAGTTCGACGCGCTAAGACTTGAGATTGCGGTGAGGGTGCGAGCTAGAGGGGGAGAGATCTTTGCGCGCACCCCAGTGTTCGAACGTCAAGGGTTTTGCCAGAACCAGAAATCCGACAGTTATGAACTTAGCGCCCATTTAAAATTTGGACGTCTTGTCAGTTGGGGATGGGACGGTAATCTCGCATCTCGCAAATATTTGCCTAGAGCGATTTCGGGCGAGGAGAGGGTGTTTTGGCGCCCATGGTTGGCACCCGCGGTGTATGGACGAGGCTGACAGGTAGGGCGGTTTGTGTCACATTTGATTGAAGTTACAAACCTGCCCATATTGAAAATATTTTCCTACATCGATTTTGGCCGAGTCGAGTTTGTTTTGCCACATACCGTGTATGAATGGGGAAATGGAGGGAGAAACAGAGGTCTTTCGAACGAGCTTGAATCAAATGTGTTTTGCTGCCCATGTTTGGTGCCCACCGTGTCGGAATGGGCTCAGAGGTGGTCGTGTCACGTCTAATTGAAGTTACTAACCTACCCCTATTGAGAGCAGTGGAAATTAGGCCAATGGATTGTCCGTGTAAGGGGTAGACAGTAATTTCCATCTCCCAAACACTTGGCGTCGGGCAGCCGACGTGGGAGTGAACATTTTGCCGCTTCTTTCGAATTTTGGGATAATAAGCATCCATGTTTACCCTGGCAACTAAATTCGAATCCATTATGTATTCCTATACAAATCTTATAAATCATTATATGTGTTTTTATATACCTTCAAGAGCACAACAAAGATGTATTCAACTGTCATATATGAATATGATTTATAAATGTCGATACTCGAATTCAGAAGCTAGAATCCAGTTTAAGGTGAATTCGAATATTTGGAACACTTTATGTCCAACTCAAATGTCACACGCAGCACAATGTGTACTCCCATTTAGATATGTACACAAGGGATGTATTAAGATTCAAATACCGAGTCAATCAACTAATAATGTACAAAACAAACAGACATATAAACACTTATAGATTACTAGGACAAATGCCCGTGCATTGCACCGGGCAGAAAAATGGGCATAACCTGCTTCATGGCCCATTGTGCATCATTTTTATATTTATTTTTAATAAACGTTGATAATATGGTTAAATGTAGGAATTTCCTTATTTTTAATAAAAGTTAACTTTTAGCAAAAAAACCCGTGCGTTGCAATGGGTATGAAATAATTCTCAGGGTTTGTGTGATATTCGAGAGTTTATCTATCGTGGTGAAACACTGAGCTCTATCTCTCAATATCTTAGAATCTTTCTCGTCTTATTATAAATTCATATGTATAAGACGACCCATTAGATAGTAAAGAGTTTACAATGTTTGGTGCTCTTTTGTTGATACACTATCGCCAGCAGTAGGAGCACATCGACTGCCCAACACAGCTACTTCCCTTACAGCACCACCCGGGCTCGAACAAGATCAGGATTAGGAAATGCAGAGTTGTGGGTGAGATGATATGGTGGAGGGGGTAGGCACATGCATGGAGGTGGTGCACGAAAGGACTCCGGACATGGTCGGCATAGCCATGGCCACATGCTTCTCTCTCTCCCTAGCCGACATGCGGGGCGAAATAGGACGCATCCTCTCCTCCGGACCCAATTCGAATTTCTCCCTCCTCTTAATCTCATCAATGTCATTAGAGCCACTCCAATGGGGCGACCCATTTCGTCCGCCCGCGTCCGTTTGGGTCGGCGCGGACAAAAGTGCCGGCCCAACGCGCCGACCCAAACGGACCCGCGTCCGTTTTTCGTCCGCGGGCGATCCATTCCAGGCCCATTTTTGAGCCGGATTTGCGTCGGCGCGGACACGAGACGGACGCGCGCGCTCGCCCTCTTTCCTCACCGGGCCCGCTGGTCGGTGGCACATTCGATTCCAGTCCCAACCTGCTATTTCTCGTAGCTTCAATTTCAATTGAGCTGCCTACTTCCGCGAACGCTTGTCCTCCCGATAGGCGGCTCGCTCCCTCCTCCTCGCGTCCCTCTCCGATCTCAATTGCTTGTAGAACTGGCGCTTGTCGACGATGTCCTGCGGGTAGCCTCCACGCCACAGCACCAAGGCTTCCACGTCCTTCTCTGCGATGGCGAGGCGACGCTGCCGCCTCCGGTGGACACGACGATCCTCGTCAGTGAAAAGCCGCGGGAGAGGCGCCAGATCCTGCGCCCGCTGGCTCGACGCGTTGGGAAAATTCATATCCTGACGAGGCCTCAGGAGGCGCCACGCCGCCGCGTCGTGCGCGCGGGCCGCCTCCTCTGCGGTGTCGAAGCTGCCGAGGGCGAGACGTTTCTCGCGAAACCAGATCTAGGCGGAGAAGGCGCTAGAGCGGCGCTCGTGGACTCCGCGAAAATCCGAAGCGCGTAGGCGGCGGATCGACATGGTGGCGCAGAGGCGGCGAGAGTGGGCGGCCGACAGAGTGTGGAGAGAGCGCCTTCTTTTATAACCAGCGCCGGCAGCGGCGCGCGCGAACCTTTCCCGCGCGCTGGACCACCAAAACCACCGCGCGCGAACCTTTCCCGCGTGCTGGAGCGTCAAAATCAGGGCGACGGTAAAATGTTAAACGCGCGCTGTCATGAAAATGGATCAGCCTGTTGGGCGCACTGTCGACCCAAAACTAAAAGAGGGCGGACGGCGGGCGGGCGGCCGACCCAAACGGACAAAAAACGGACAAAAATGCCGTCCGTTTGGGTCGGCCCGTTGGACTTGCTCTTAGGAGCATCCGGACTCAAGGAATATATAGATGATTAGGTAGTCCATAGGTGAGCCCCAAATATATTTTCCCTTAAGAAATACTATTTCTTTTCAATATTTTTTAACAAATCTTTCCAATATTTCAGTTACACATCTTTGAAGTACTGTAACTACTAATGTATTCATAATTAAGATTAAGAAATGGTTGGCTTAAACAGCGGCCAAGTAAATGGAGTAGCAGAGATCGAGACCTAGCTAGCCTAGCTCTACGCAAAAAAATAAAGATCAACATCTAGCAGCAGCGACATGGCCTTGTTTAAAAAAAACAGTAGCAGCAGGCACTCAATCCCATCGAGAATTCCTTTCTCACCACTCAGTTCTTATCTTCCCCACACATCCAACCAGCTAGTCTCTGCCTCCATCTTCCTTTTCCTGCGACATTTGCCCACCACCCAGCGCCACATCTCCACCGGCAGCCGACGCGCACCACCAGGCTTCCTCCCACGACTCCGCCACAGGCCCAGCCAGGCCTCACGTGTGCAGGCCGGACGCCAGCCAGGAGCCCATACACAGTCAGCCGCGCTGCAACAACACCGCCGCCCGTACGCCGCCTACCGCACCAACCACGCCCGAGCAAGCAACTCCCCTCGACCCCGGCTCCCCGTCCGGCAACCGACGCCGTCACGGGCTACCCCCTGCAACTCGAGTCACTGCTCCACTGACCTTCTCCCTCTTCATTCCCTTTCCTAACTCCCTCCGGATCTCTCCCTCACCTCTCACTTCCCAGTATATTTTCTGTACAGGGAGCATCACACCCGTGCCATGAATCTCCGACCCTGATGCCCAAGCTCCCACCGCTGTTCGGTGCCAGATCCGCGCCGCGCCACCTTCTTCGACCGTGTCGGGAGCCGCCGTCGATGCCCATGGCTCTGCTCCGCTTCCCCTCTTCCTTGAGGGTGGCACACGTCGGCGTGGTGGTGGGCACGCAACGGCATGGGGGTTGCCCGGTGGCACATGGCGGCGTTGGGTGGGCCGGTGGCGCATGGTGAGGCGGGGCGTGGTGTGGCATGACAGGAGGTGGAGATGGGATAGGGATTTGTTTGGAGGGGAGTGGGTGGGTTATTTCTTTTTTTCTCTCGTTAGCACCAGTTCGGGTTGACTTATAATAGTAGCGCGGGTTGTATATCCGAAACCACAAGGACCTTTGTGTAAAAAGGACACGACGGTGAATCCGGAGACTAAATCCATGCTTTATTATTAGGGAGAGATATGGATCAATAATATCAACTAATATACATAAGCCAGGCCGTTGTACTTTTTTTTGCTAGAAGAGCATCCTTTTTTTAGCGAAGCTAGTACAACATCTTGGCCCTTTCTGATGCATGCCACTTATGGTCCATCTATACTACTATTATTGTTGAATGCACATTCAGCTCGGTTGGCATATTTGTAGGTCTGGCACAGCAAACAAAATGATATGTCTACGAGTCTTATCAATTAATATAGACTTGTGCTCAAATAAAATTACAAACCAAAAACAAAAAACAATTATTACATGATCTCTAAAACAAATGGTTTGATCTATTACATGAAAAAAACAACACAAAGGTTATTGAACGATGGAAAAAACATTTCACCTATGATTTACCAAGTGGGAATTTAATTCCCTTTTTCCTTCAGGACCTTAACAATGCGGTCCGTCTCAACTTGCTTCGTTTTGAAATCCACCAAATATTTAATGGTTGTCTAGAGTACTGCTTGTGATTGTGTTGTTTGCTTCCTCAACATGTCAACTTCATCTCTAACTGCAGACGTAGAATCTCTTTCTACCACTAGTTTAGCCTATAGAGCATCAGTAGTTGGCAATTTATGATGCACGATTGGACTGGTGCCACTACTGTGGGATGATACAACGTCCATGGGGACCTCGCTCTTTGATCTAGGGCTAACCTATTTTGCCATTAAAGTTCCAATTTTATTCTGAAAAGTTGAAGTTAGAAAACATCTCAACTTGGAGTTATAATAGCAAACCAGTTAAACAAACAAGGAAATAAAGAGTTTCAATTGGATACTGAAAAGTAGTTATTAACATCATTGTAACCGGTTGTTGCAGCAGCAAAGCAGTTAAACAAACAAGTTTTGCAAAAAAGGTACGTGTTGTGGCATTGGAGTTTCTCTTGGATCCTGAAAAGTTGAGTAGCCAGTAATGTGGTTAGAGCAACCGGTTGCAGCATCAAAGCAGTTAAACAAAGAAGTTTTGCAAAAGGAACCTGATGTGGCATTGGAGTTTCTCTTGGATCCTGAAAAGTTGAGTAGTCAGTAACTTGATTAGAGCAACAAGGTATAGCAGCAAACCTGTCACACAAATATATTTTTGAAAATGTACCTGGTGTGCAATTGGACTTCCAATTGGATCCTAAAAACTTGAAGTTGGTAAGATGATTACAACAACAAGTTACAACAGCAAACTAGGTAAACAAGGAAGTTTCTGAAAACATACCTGTTGTGCCAACGTAGTTTCAATTGGATCCTGCAAACTTGAATGTTAGCAATCAATAAATAAAGTTTTGCAAGAGCCATAAGAAAATAACATCACACTAGTAAAACTAGCCAGTGTTGGCAATGTATTTAATTACGCATGAACTAATAAAACTAACAAGTTCTAGGCAACGTATTACATTAACAAGTCAGTACCGTTTACAAGCAACACAGACATATGTAAATTTCTTTGATGTAAACAAAATGATTCCAACACATATATATAAGTTAAAAAAGACGGTGTCCCTCATATAAACAAGACAGTTGTCTATCTATGATCATGCAAACATTACTAGTGCTACAAGTGATAATAGCAAACCATTTAAACAAATAGGTTATTAGAACGTAAATTACACGTGAATTTTGCTGCACCCTAGAAATACATATGACCAGCTATCTACGTGCTTAAGTAGCTATCACTAGTAGAAAAGGGGGCAAAGGTCCAGGCCGGGTCAGCCCATTAGTCCCGGTTCAGTCACGAACCGGAACTAATGTGAGCATTGGTCCCGGTTCGTGCGGTTAAGGCATTAGTCCCGGTTCACCTGAGCCCTTTAGTCCCGGTTTGAGGCACGAACCGACACTAAAGGGTGCGATGCCCTTTAGTCCCGGTTTGTGTCTCAAACCGGGACTAAATATTAGACCTTTAGTCCCGGTTTGAGACACAAACCGGGACTAAAGGTCCCATTTTCAAATTCTACCCCCCCCCCCCCCCCCCCCGTGGATCACCTTCTTTGTTTCGAAAAAATCAAAAGAAAATGATAAAAACTTCAAAAAATAAAATCCTTCGAGAGGTAGTTATATTACTACATCTACTAGTTAGGAAAATTTAAAAACTTAAATTTGGACATGTTTTGCAAAAAATGTAGGGAAAATGTAAAACGACTATAACTTTTGCATACGATGTTGGAAAAAAACGTATAATATATCAAAATGTTCAGAACGAAAATCTGGTTCCGATTTTGATGGCCTATGACCTGTTTGCAAATTGTTAGAATCCTCATATTCTAAAAGGAAAAAAAGTTATCTCAAATTTTAGTTTTTTCAATTTTTGTTAAATTTGGTCAAACTATGGTCAAACTACTTATTCAAGAAGTATTAGTGTTACTAAATAATTATTCAAGAATATTAGTGTTACTAAATAATTATTTCAGTTTTTTGAATTTTAGTCAAATATGGTCAAACTGTGGTCAAACAATGGCCAAACTACTTATTCAAGAAATATTAGTGTTACTAAATAATTATTTCATTTTTTTTGAATTTTGGTCAAATCTGGTCAAACTATGGTCAAACTGTGGTCAAACTATGGTCAAACTAGGGTCAAACTGTGGTCAAACTACTTATTCAAGAAATATTAGTGTTACTAAATAATTATTGTTTTTTAGAACAATAGTTTCAAACTCAGATAGTGAAATGTGTGACTTCATGCTCAAGCTAAATTCCTGAGGGTTAATAGGATTGACATCTTACTATTGTCAGGAAAACAACAAGTGCAGACTTGGAAACGAGGGAGAGTAGAACCCGAAAGTTAAGTGTGCTCAGGCTGGAGTAGTGAGAGGATGGGTGACCGTTTGGGAAGTTAGATGATTTGGAATGATGAGGGGTGATTAGAGATTAAAGGTTAAATTGAGCAGTGATGAGGGGTGATTAGATATTAGAGGTTAAAATAATTCAGAAATTTGAAAAAAAAAATTCAAAAAAAATAAAAAAAATCATAAAATTTCCTTTAGTACCGGTTTGTGTTACCAACCGGGACTAAAGGTGGACCTCCAGGCAGCGGCCACGTGGAGGGCCTTTAGTCCCGGTTCGTATAAGAACCGGGACTAAAGGGGGAGGCATTAGTACCGACCCTTTAGTCCCGGTTCAGGAACCGGGACAAAAGGCCCTTACGAACCGGGACAATAGGCCCGTTTTCTACTAGTGTATTTAAGTTCAGGCAAACAGGTAATTCTTAACAGTAATTATCAAACACATAGATAGGCGCAGTCTATAATAGGATTAACAGGCTATGGCATTATGTAATCAGTAGCAAACTAAATTAAGCCAAGCAACATAATTGAACAATTTTGCAATACGTGGCTAACTGAACTTACGCTAGCTCTTTGTACAGGCACATTGCAACGTCTTTTTCGCTTACAAGGTTCTACGAAGGAGTCCATGACATCAATTGCTTGGATACGCAGTCCCAATACTTCTTTCTTTCCACACTGCATTGGTAAGTTGTATGGTTAATCTGGTAAGATGTTGCATCCTTGATATGTTATATGAGGATGTGTAGTCAGACTAGTTGTAGCCACACACATCACACTGGCTTTTACTGTATATTTCATGCGATTACATTTGGCATATCAAGATCTAAGCAATCTACAATAGGATGAAAAGATTGGCATCCTTCACATTATTGGCGAATAGTTCATAGAAACAAGCAATTCAACCATTCTGTGGGTAAATCAAAAGCGCCAATGGAATATTTTTCACTACCCCAATCATACACGCAAAAAGGGGCGATGCCACCGTTAGGGGCTGGTATGGATGGCCGCCTCGGGTCGCTGGAAAGTGTGCACCTAGTTTGAGTCGTCTAGGTTGGCCTAGGCTAGTTATGTTCGTCCCAATGCACGAGCAGGAAATGTAAAAAATGAAGAAAAATGTTTCAATTTGGATGGGCCAATAACATAAGTGCAAGGCAAGCCCTATAGAAGGCTCGCGGCCCAAACGAGCGCCTCCCATATCGATCGACAGCAGGAAAAATCCCAATTCGTTCCCTCCAGCCTCCACTCTGGTTTTCTCCTAACCTAGCCGCCGCTGGATAGACCAACACAGCACTTCCACGCACCCTTGTTGGAGGGCGGTCGTCGGGCTTCAAGCGAATATAAGGACAAGAAGATGAAGATCCAGCCCTGGGTGTAGCCTGCGTAGGAGGCAGCATGGGCATGGCATCGAGCTTGCGCAAACGGACAGTCGCAGCTTGCAAAAGCAGCATGCGCAATGAGCAGGTACATCACATCCCTGATTATATCTAATTCAACTATTCAGTTTCTGGCCAATAGTTAAACCTGACGGTGTTGTGAAACTGCTTGTATGTAGGGAATCAATGAGAAAATGAAAGCAATTTCTGCTTATTTTATAACTCGCCCAATGAATACTGAACCAACTGAATCTGATGTATATAATCAAGTTTCCGGTGCAAACATAAAAGCTCATGTTGTTCTTGAGCCTGAAGTGTCTGATGTATCTAATCAAGTTTCACTAGTAGAAAAAGGGCCTTTAGTCCCGGTTCATAAGGGCCTTTAGTCCCGGTTTTGGAACCGGGACTAAAGGGTCGGTACTAAAGCCTCCCCCTTTAGTCCCGATTCTTACTGGAACCGGGACTAAAGGCCCTCCACATGGCCGCTGCCTGGAGGTCCACCTTTAGTCCCGGTTGGTAACACCAACCGGTACTAAAGGAAATTTTATGATTTTTTTTGAAAAAATTAGATTTTTTTTAATTTCAAATTTCTGAATTATTTTAACCTCTAATCTCTAATCACCCCTCATTACTACTCAATTAAACCTTTAATCTCTAATCACCCCTCATCATTCCAAATCATCTAACTTCTCGAACGGTCACCCATCCTCTCACTACTCCAGCGTGAGCACGCTTAACTTCCGTGTTCTATTCTCCCTCGTTTCCAAGTCTGCAGTTGTTGTTTTCCTGACAATAGTAAGATGTCAGTCCTATTAACCCTCAGGAATTTAGCTTGAGCATGAAGTCACACATTTCACTTTTTGAGTTTGAAACTATTGTTCTAAAAAACAATAATTATTTAGTAACACTAATATTTCTTGAATAAGTAGTTTGACCACAGTTTGACCCTAGTTTGACCATAGTTTGACCACAGTTTGACCATAGTTTGACCAGATTTGACCAAAATTCAAAAAAAATGAAATAATTATTTAGTAACACTAATATTTCTTGAATAAGTAGTTTGGCCATTGTTTGACCACAGTTTGACCATATTTGACTAAAATTCAAAAAACTGAAATAATTATTTAGTAACACTAATATTCTTGAATAATTATTTAGTAACACTAATACTTCTTGAATAAGTAGTTTGACCAGATTTAACAAAAATTCAAAAAAATTGAAATTTGAGCATAACTTTTTTCCTTTTAGAATTTGAGGATTCTAAAAATTTGCAAACAGGCCATAGGCGGTCAAAATCGGAAGCGGATTTTCGTTCTGAACATTTGGATATATTATACGTTTTTTCCGACATCATATGCAAAAGTTATAGCTGTTTTACATTTTCCCTACATTTTTTGCAAAACATGTCCAAATTTAAGTTTTTAAATTTTCCTAACTAGTAGATGAAGTAATATAACTACCTCTCGAAGGATTTTGTTTTTTGAAGTTTTTATCATTTTCTTTTTATTTTTTCGAAACAAAAAAGGCGATCCACCAGGGGGGTAGAGTTTGAAAATGGGACCTTTAGTCCCGGTTTAAGACACAAACCGGGACTAAAGGGCATTGCACCCTTTAGACCCGGTTTGTGTCTAAAACAGGGACTAAAGGACTAAAGGTCTAATCTTTAGTCCCGGTTTGAGACACCAACCGGGACTAAAGGGCATCGCACCCTTTAGTCCTGGTTCGTGCCACAAACCGGGACTAAAGGGCTCAGGTGAACTGGGACTAATGCCTTAGCCGCACGAACCGGGACCAATGCTCACATTAGTCCCGGTTCGTGACTGAACGTGGACTAATGGGTTGACCTGGCCTAGACCTTTGCCCCCTTTTCTACTAGTGTTTCCTAATGAATAGACTGCTGATGAAGGATTTGATGCAAACATTTTACATGCTCCAGGTGATGAACATATAGTGTCTAATGAGGGATCTAATGCAAGCATTTTGCAAGCTCCCATTGAAGGATTTAGTGTCTAATGATGATCTGCTATGTTGAGAGAGACATAGAGATTTGCAGGCATTGATGACAAGCAAATTATAGTACATTATCATGGCTTCAGGAAACGTCGAGGCCATCTACCAAAATGTCCCCGTATCATGAAAACATAGCCTAATTACTTTTCTAATCTATTGTTTGAAACTATTGGCATGCTTATGCAGGATAGATATATTGATATGCAGTTTGCGCACTGGTTATAGCTAGGTGCAATTACACTTCGATATTTTCAGGCAGAGAACAAATAATTCAAGCAGGTACAGACCATGTTAGTACTCCTTGTACACCATGTTGCATTTTGTGTTTTTTGGTGCTTGCATCATTTAGTGTTTTATAATCTGAAATACTTTGGATCATTAGGTGGTTTTCAAAGTGCATGTAGCTTCACATTTCTCAAGTTATGTTGATTTCTGGAGTGCAAGTGCCTTCGTATTTTTTAAGTTAAATGTTCGCCCCTCGTAACTTGAATTTGTGGATCCGCCAATTCACACAAATCATACACGTCGCAGGCCAGTACAAATTAAATGAAATGCAGGGACTTATGCTAGCTCATTGTACAGGCTCACTTCAGCTCTCCTTGCACTTGGGATGTTCCATGTACAAGTCCATGTTACCACTTGCTTGGATGTGCATGCCTTGTGCTCCTTGCATCCCCCTATCCATTTTTGACACGACGCATGGTTGATATAATAAGAGGAATCGACCTTGTTGTTGTACCGGAGGACATATACTTACAAGGTTATATGGGTGTGCAGGATGTGTACCAGATCCCGTAGAGCCATCATGCTTTGCTAAAAAATGGTTTTGCTTGTTCGAGATGATATCTCCAGAAGAAACAAGAGTTAAAGTCAGAGTTGCATAGGCGTCTAAGCTAAGAGAGCACTTAAAGGATAGCCAAACATCGTCGGAATGGTGCACAAAGGAGTGATGTGTGGATACCTAGTTCGGGCTGGCGTTTGGGCATGCTCGCCTAGCTAGACTGCGGGTCACTTCAGAGCCATTGAGGGTGATGCGCTGGCGTTGGCTGGCCACGCACGGATGCTGAACTTGAGTGGCAGTGGAGCGCTATGATGCAGTGAACGAGACCGCTGGTGAAGCCCCAACGACCTCGAGGGTGGAGGTGTGACGATGTGCTCGGTGATGTAGTCCCGGTGAGGTGGGAGACGGCGTCGGTGAAGCGCACCTGATGCGGTGGAAGTCGATGCCTGTGAGGCACGTCGGTTGCAGCGGCCGACATTGTCGGTGGACCACCCGGTGCGGCGGACGAGGGCGTAGATGAGGTATCTCCGGTGCGTTGGTGAAGCGCGACCGTCGTCTTCATCATTGTCGTCTGGTACAGAGGTGGGGAAAGAGACGAGACGAGGGGCAATTCGAACTTTGCTTGGGTTGGCGGTGAATTAGGGATTGAGCAATCTAGGAGCGGAAGGGGACGGTGGAGATGGGAGATTTTGCTGGGCTAGAATTGGGGCGGCCAAATATTTCAATCTGAAACGTGGAAGCGCGAACTTATTTTTTTGTCGTTCTTTTTTCCAGTGGGAGGGGGGTGGGTGGCTGGGTCCTAAGCATCCATACGACACACGCGACCACCAGGACACGACGGCGGTCTGCCTGGTGCGCCTACATTTGAGAGTGCAAATGAATCTTCTTTCATTTGCAAACGAATTCGTATGTATTACCATGCCTGTGTTTCCGTTGCAAATAATTAGTCATTTGAAATGAGATACTATACATTAATTAATGAGGAGTTATTTGAAAAAAATATCGAAGCGTTAACCACGCTAACATGGATTAGAGTGTGTGTCACATAATTAGTTATTTGAATTAGAGTGTGTGTCACATAGCAATCTCCAATTCTAACGTGGATTTCACATTTCACGGTATCCATGTTGTTTTTAATACAAATTCATAAGTATATGATGAACACCATGGTAGTGAGAAATCTTTGGATGGATTCAAATATATGACCAACAAAATAGCACAACAATCGAGTCCATGTCAACTTTTCCAAACCTAATTTGGCACGAATTCAAAATAATTACCCATATGGATGGTCCTCAGTTCAAATCTTACAATGTACACTGAATTGAAACATCGATATTAAGTCACATACTATCTACATTCAAATGTTGTTTTTAGCCCCCCCCTCCTCTGCACACACGCTACATACTTCCTGTATCGGTCAATCTTCCTCTCCAAACCACCTTAGGAAGCTATCAATTTCCGACACATGTTCATTCTTTCTCTCCATGTTTCGATCTCTAACTCTCTCAACTACACAACCCCTGTCGGTGTCAAAACCGGCGGATCTCGGGTAGGGGGTCCCAAACTGTGCGTCTAGGCCGGATGGTAACAGGAGGCAGGGAACACTTTGTTTTACCCAGGTTCGGGCCCTCTCGATGGAGGTAATACCCTACTCCTGCTTGATTAATATTGATGATATGGGTAGTACAAGAGTAGATCTACCACGAGATCAAGGAGGCTAAACCCTAGAAGCTAGCCTATGGTATGATTGTTGTGTATGGATTTGATTGCCTACGGACTACAACCCTTTGATTTATATAGACACCGGATAGGGTTAGGGTTACATGGAGTCGGTTACAATGGTAGGAGATCTTGAATATCCGCATCGCCAAGCTTGCCTTCCACGCCAAGGAAAGTCCCATCCGGACACAGGACGAAGTCTTCAATCTTGTATCTTCATAGTCCAGGAGTCCGGCCGAAGGTATAGTCCGGCTACACGAACACCCCCTAATCCAGGACTCCCTCAGTAGCCCCTGAACCAGGCTTCAATGACGACGAGTCTGGCACGCAAATTGTCTTCGGCATTGCAAGGCGGGTTCCTCCTCCAAGTCCTTCATAGAAGATTGTAAAGACCAAGTGTAGTGTCCGGTTCTGCAAAATAAGTTTCCACATATTGCCATAGAGAGAATAATATTAGCACAAATCAAATCTGCCGACGTATTCTGCAGTGCGCCATCACACTACAGCCAAGTCCTTTACTCGAATCGTTTTTACTTTTCCACCTCAGCATGTTCTGCGAGGCGGCTTCCTTGGCACGTCTTGTCAAAGCAGAGATCGTGTGCCCTTTTTACGGGATTCTCATCAATACGGACATGGATAACCCAACCGCGCCATTGATTACGGCGCTTGGAGATAAGCGAGTTTTACCAGGCTGGTGGGGACACGTAGTTGCGTCCTCCCATATAAGGGGATAAGAATCCACCCTTTCACCAACGCCTTCTTCCTCCTTTGCCTATCCATTTTCCGCGCACTCGAGCTCCAGCGCCCAAGTCCGCACTTCCCAGCTCTAACGCCGGAATGTATCCGAGCTCCAATGCCGGACTATGTATCCCAGCTCCAACGCCGGACTATGTATCCGAGCTCCAACGCCGGACTGTATCCGAAGTTTTGAAGGAGTTTAGCCGAGCTTAATGCCGGAAATGCCCTCTATGGAGCCAGCCACTAGGGCCCGAGCTTTATGCCGGGCTGCTTCCGAGGTGGTGCACCACCCCGAATGTGGGCCAATTTTTGTGAATATTTTTTATTGATGCAATTTATTCTCTGCCGAGATATATAGCCAGTAGCCCTCACGGTGTGCATCGGTCTAAAACCCGAGATGCACCCGAAGGATGACGTAAGACCGCTGAATCCAGTAGCCCCTGAGACTCAGGTTGATTTGCAAAATCAGCCTGAGGATCAAGTCCAAGCTCGGCAGAATACTTCGGGACACTAAAAGCGACATGCTCAGTCCTCGAGACTCAGGTTGGGTGCGGCCGACCAACCTGAGGATCAAAATCTCCTCGGAAACTATATTGCACATAAAATTTTCTGCATTGGACAAGCAATGCAGTAGCCCCCGAGACACTGGTCCGGTGGCAACACCAGCTCAGGGGATCGATGTGCCCCTTTAATATTTGTAAATAATAAGCCCGAAGCCCAGTAGCCCCCGAGCCTTAATGCGGGCACGGGTGGCCGAATTAAGGATCAATATCCATAGTAAAATCACAAATTATGTGTAATGACTCTATGTATCCAAGTACTTTACGTCATTAATGCTCAGATCCGCATTGTACAAAACTTTGTTGACCGACCATCGACTTCCACCTCCTCGGCCAGTAGCCGAGGAGTGTTTGTCCTACTTTATAAATCCTTTATGAGGGCAAAGATTTACAACAAATAAGGCAATCTGGCCATACGGTTTTATAAACAAAGGTACGCAGAGAGATATGTTATATTACTATTTAATAGTAGAAATGTCTTCCAAAGAAAATAGTCCCGCTATCGGTTCCTTTCTTTGGGTTGTCGTGCTAAGCATGATCATTAAACCTCAGCTCTAATGTAAGAGCAAAATATCGAGGATTTAGTTTGGGACGCCAGTTAATAGCCCCCGGTAGTGTTCGGCGACAGTCGGGGTCAAGTCGTAAACACTTCGGCCAATGTTATGAACGGCCTGTTATTTAACATAGTCATCAGATCGCTGACCAGTTTACGCTTATTGTGACAGTCAGTTTTCGGCTTTCTCCACTGAGGTGCTTAACCATGTGAGCTGGAAGCACAATCGCAGTGGTTCTCCCTTTGCACGCCTAGCCGAACAAAACGGAACGTAGGAAGCAAGTGCAGGAGCCGGGCAACCCAACTATTGACCGAAGACACAATTCGAAACCGATGCATATATAGCAATATCTGAGAATGTTCTTGCCGAATCCCTAAAAGGTGTCCGGCGTTGCACTGCGAGACTAATGCTGGAAAAGCACAAAGAGTTTAAAAGTGCCAAAAAGCTTGGAAAACCAAGAAACGTCAGTAAAAACATGATGTCCGAACAATATCAAGTGTTCGGTGCCAATCCAAAAATTGGTCTTAGAAAAAGGAAGTGCTTCTGTCGTGCTTTAACATGATACATCCTATCTCAAGACTTCGAGCGGGTCAGCCTACGGATTCAACCTCCTATCCCGAGGGCAGAGGACTTCTCATCAGGCCAGTTTAGCAAACTAAACTCTAGCGGCTTTGAGAGAGAAATTAGGCTCTCCGGCTAGTGACCTCACACTCGTGTCGGAAAAAGGAGTGATAAATAATAATAATAATAATAATAATAATAAAACTTTGCAACGACTAAGAAGAAGAACACTTATTAGAAAGCGGCTCAAATAAACTTAAGAGCCCCCAAGTGACTTGGGTAGAAGAATGATTGCATGTACCGAAGTACTTATATCATATCTATGTTCAACCAAACTTTAAACGCGTCTTAGCCGACCGTCAGCTTCTCCCTCTTCGGTCAAGGACCAAAAAGTGTTATTTACTCCATCGGTCGAGAATATCGACGGTGTTTCCAATAACCAGGCAATCAGGCCATAAGGTTGTAACAGACAAAGCGTGCTCAGGGAACTTATGCTATATTACCGTGAAGTGTAAGAAGCATCTTCGAAGAAATAGTACCCCCACCGATACCTTTCTTCGGTGCTCATTGTTATTATGAGACTTGTGCAATAGATTTTTTATACTCATGAGTTCCGTTGTGTGCTGACCATCATTGAATAACTATATGAGCGCTAGCTTTCGGCTTCACCCAGTCTGAGGTCCGGCTCGGGAGACCTGATCGTGACAATCGCAGAGGTGCTCCCTTTACTCCCTAGCCGAACAATCGGGAACGTAGGGGTAAACACAGGAGCGAGGCAACCCAGCTTGCAAATCGCTTAAGTCAATATGGTGCATATTGTGGCGTAATACACGAGCAAGGAACGAAGCCGTACAAGTATAATCATATGCAACAGGAAAAGCTTCATAAAGGAAGCCCCCAAATAAACGGGGTATTTGAATTTATGCGTCACAAACAAAGTTTGGACAAGAAAATTTTTTAGAAGCAACTTTTTTCCAAAGAAGTATAATGCTTGGTCGAACCGAACGCAAGTTAGAAATTAAAGCTTTGAGCATGAAAGCGACTTAGCTGGTTAATGTGTTCGGTATCGATGACGCGGTCCGAGCTTGATGCGGGGCAAGGTTCCATCCCCCAAGCCGGTCCCGAGGTGGCGGCGCGGAGAGCTCGACACGCCGAAGTGGTGACATAGCACGGTCAATGCAGACCGGCAGAGTGACGCCGAAGTCCCCGGATCATTTTCCTGTGCACAAAAAGTAGTGCAAACCGGAGATAGTAGTAATAATGATAATTTAAAAAAAAATTGTTGCATAATAAATAATTTATGCAAAGTGAGTAATAAAAGAAATATGGCCTGGCGCCGAAGTCAATGTCGATGCAGGGCGTCGGCGTGATGCGGTAAAGGCATGGCAAAGCCTGAATTCGCAGGTCGGTCCGAGCTCCGGATGCGGCGTTCGCCGGACTATGTATGGAAATTGACCGAACCACCATGCGACTGTCGTTAATACGGCCACCATTTGATGGACCTGTGTACATATGATGGACAAACCAGAGTAATAATTCCTTGGGAAAAATGAACCCAAACAAGCAAAAAATACTAGGATTGATAGCACTTGGTTTATTCGTCGTAGCCATCCGAAGGAAGGTGATTCCCAAAATTGGGACTCGATCTGCACACCCATTGTCCGATCAGCGCTAAAACGACAGCATGGCAATGCTGGTAAAGGTTGGCTCGCCGAGGCAAAGCCCTCGGCCCAGCTAACGTGACGGAGCTGGTCGGCTAGTGACGCCGAAGTGTCCGGAGTAGGTTGATGAAGAGATGGCGAAGCCCCCGGTCCAGCCGAGATGTCGAAGCCTCGATGTCAGCCGATGAGTCGAAGTAGGTCGGCGTGATGGACACCAGCTTGAAGAAGCAATAGTGCGGCCCTGTCGATGCAGGTCGTGACGTGGTCGATGCCGGCTTGATGAAGCGACCGTGCGGCGATGCCGGTATGCCCGCTCCGTGTAATCCGTGGGGCGGCGATGTTGGTGATGATTTATCCTTCGCGGTGCCGGGCTCTTGTTCGGCTTGCCGAGATGATGATCCAAAGAAGTTGAGCTCGGCTCAACAAAGTGACGCCGTGTCTAGCGTAGGTCGGCAGCCGTGGAGTAATATTGCCGGACTGGTTTGACACCAGCATGATATTGAAGATCATGTTCAAAAGATCTTACAGTTAGTGGGATGTGTTCGGGAACAAAACACAATACCCCATACAAAACTTCCTTCAAAAGGGATGTCCGAAATCCTGTTCATAAAAAAAATGAACTCGGGTCGGATTCGTTTTCGCGCAGAAAACAGATCCGAAAAGTGATGCACTAATCGGAAGGTTCCCGGAGTTTGGACGGTCGGATCGAGCCGAAATTTTGAGAGGTGGTAGATATGGGAATTCCACAGACGATCAACAGTTGGATCTTCCAAAGGACATCCAAGCTAGAAGCTGGACACCACGCCCTAAACTCATCCAAATTCCCGTCCAGATTTGATAGGGCTCCGGTAAATCGTAGATTGCCAGAGATTCCTCCATCGGAACTCAACGAAATTTTCCAGGGTTGTTGTAGACTCAATTCCGCACAATTCCACCAAAGCGATCGTCAAAGCGATACTCGAGGAGGTGGTGGTGGCAGATACGGGTTCGCTGTCCAGAAAAATAGCACGGTCGCTTGAGGGCAATGTTGACGTTGAGCCCCCGAGCTCCATAGATGATTCCTCCGTGATCTTAATAGAGATCGGAGTTGATGTTTGATGAAGGCCCTCGTCCGGACAAGGTGATCGGAACATAGGGTGCAATTCTTGGTCGAACCAAGGTGACCAGTAGAGCTGGTGACGAAGATGCCGAAGTCGCAGTTGATCTGCAGGCGTGCCATCGATCCTTTTGTCGATCACACAGCGGAACCCTCAATGAAAGCATCAATGTCGGTGTCAAAACTGGCGGATCTCGGGTAGGGGGTCCCGAACTGTGTGTCTAGGCCGGATGGTAACAGGAGGCAGGGAACACTTTGTTTTATCCAGGTTCGGGCCCTCTCGATGGAGGTAATACCCTACTCCTGCTTGATTAATATTGATGATATGGGTAGTACAAGAGTAGATCTACCATGAGATCAAGGAGGCTAAACCCTAGAAGCTAGCCTATGGTATGATTGTTGTGTATGGAGTTGACTGCCTACGGACTACAACCCTCCGGTTTATATAGACACCGGATAGGGTTAGGGTTACATGGAGTCGGTTACAATGGTAGGAGATCTTGAATATCCGCATCGCCAAGCTTGCCTTCCACGTCAAGGAAAGTCCCATCCGGACACGGGACAAAGTCTTCAATCTTGTATCTTCATAGTCCAGGAGTCTGGCCAAAGGTATAGTCCGGCTACCCGAACACCCCCTAATCCAGGACTCCCTCAATCCCCCTTTTTCCAATTTGTTACCAAATGTATTTACCTCACACACTAGCCATTGCACCTCATGCCGAGCTCTCCCTCTCTCTCGCTCCCTCCCACCCTCTCTCGCTAGATACATGCATTGCCTATCTAGCCCCCCAACCTCTCGTGCGCACGCATGCACGTTGTCTCTCTAGGTCACTACCTCGAGACTGTCTCACTCTTTCTTCCGCAGGGTGGGCCACACTCGCTCAATCTCTCTCTCTTTGTCTGAGTCTCGATTAAACTCGTTTTCTTTCACACACAAATGATATATCTCCCTATTTGGGCCTCGATCGACACACTCTATACTCTCTCACGTAGATTGTCTATCTAGGTTAGTCCATCCATGCCGCCACCACTCTTTCGACCTCCTGGCGGGCCATGCTCGCTCAATCTCTCTCTCTCTCGCTCCCTCCCTCCCTCTCTCTCTCTCTCTGTATGTCTCGATTGACCTCGCTCTTTCTCGGACACAAACGATATATCTTCATGTTTGAGCCCAAATCGAGATATTCATATTGTATACTCTCTCATGCACATTGTCTATCTAGGTCACTCTCTCCAACCCATGTCACTCTTTCAATCGCACGACGACCCACACACTCAATCTCTCTCCCTTTATATATGTAATCGATTGGCCATGCTTCCTCCAATGCACAAAATATATCTACATGTCTATGGCTGGATCATCTCTCAAGCTCTATCATACAGCCCTCACCCTTCCCAAAAGCTCAATCCGACAATATCTCTCCAGAGCATTTATATCTTTTCAATGAATGCTGGACCACACTCACTTTGTCTCTCTATCTATATGTCTCTCGATTAACCTCGCTTTCTCACGGCGTATCTTCCACACATTGAAGCTACCTCTCCATCCCTCGCAAAGTCGGAGCTATTGACATTGCGAGGGGGACTCCAACCTTGGATTAATTTGTGTAGGCTTTTATTCCGGTGGGTTTAGATTATACTTTTGTAGCATTCAGCCCACAACTACTCTGAATACCGTTGCAACCCCCTCACCTCCCCCAATTGATTTCCATCTCGATCGGTCATCGCTCTCTCACACGTACTTTCTCGCCTTCAACGTCACACCATGGTATTATTGCAAAATACTCTGTTGTTCTCTTTAGTTATTACAAATAATCTACAAAACTACACACCAGTAGTCTACCTGGAATGAAACAAATTTGGACCCATATACAAATTAAAAAATAAAGGATGCAGACCGAACATGTGACCAGGGCCTTCAAGCCGCACATCAATAGGCAACATACATAGAACATCAATGTTTGTTGTACCCCCTTTGTTCATATAATGTTTTTATATTACCACAACCTATTTAATGGATAACATGTAATATTATTTTTAGTACATTAGTGGGACCGGATCGTTAGCACGTAGTACTATTCGCCTTCACTTATTGGTGGGTTCCATGTGTGCTCTCTCTCTCTCCTCCCCTTCTGCGTGTAGATGCACGGGCAAACACAAAGAAATCACGGGCGATGTTGCCGTTGACCATATCTGGACGCGTTCACAAGTTACGGCACCAGTTTCACATACTAGCAGTACTATTCAATATGTACGTGCAATGCACGTTAATTTGGAAGTATATTAAGTGCATGTGGTTATTAAGTAGGATATTATTTGCATGTTATTATCTGATTAGCTCTATTTATGGCATGAAATTAACTGCATGCTAAACATGTTGAGCACTCGACATTGAAGCAGTCTAGTTCGTTGGATGAGAAGGAATACATGTGGCTTGATGGCGTTTTATATTTAATTTGATACGGCTCTAGAAGAACATTCAATCGATCAAACCATAGATTTCATTCAGTCTGACTCTAGCTTTACATTCATAAAATAAACAGAAATGATAAATGTTCGGATTTTAAGCATGGCAATCCGAACGTTTTTCATGGCAAATTTAGATTACGCGGAGGCAGTGGGGGCGTCTTGCGGTGGGAAGTGGCTCCTCTGCCATGCTCTGTGTGTCATCGGGCCACTGACCAATGGCGACAACGGTGTCTTGCACCGTTGTTAGCGTACTCCTAGACGTTGGCCCTAGCATCAAGGAAGGCCACAATGTTTTGGACTTCGGTCTCCAGAAGTAGGTCAACTGGCAGGAGGAGGCGACTAGCGTTGGTGCAAGGAAACGGTCGACGGCTGCCATCCATGCCACTAAGGGGGGCACTGGCACCCGCGCGGGGAAAAGCGTTGGCAGTGGCGCTGTTGGTGTCAAAACCGGCAGATCTCGGGTAGGGGGTCCTGAAATGTGCGTCTAAGGCGGATGGTAACAGGAGGTAGGGAACACGATGTTTTATCCAGGTTCGGGCCCTCTTGATGGAGGTAAACCCTACGTCCTGCTTGATTTATTTTTGATGATATGATTATTACAAGAGTTGATCTACCACGAGATCGGAGAGGCTAAACCCTAGAAGCTAGCCTATGGTATGATTGTATGTTGTCCTACGGACTAAAACCCTCCGGTTTATATAGGCACCAGAGGGGGCTAGGGTTACACAAGGTCGGTTACAAAGGAGGAGATATACATATCCGTATTGCCTAGCTTGCCTTCCACGCCAAGTAGAGTCCCATCCGGACACGAGACGAAGTCTTCAATCTTGTATCTTCATAGTCCAACAGTCCGGCCAAAGGATATAGCCCGGCTGTCCGGAAACCCCCTAATTCGGGACTCCCTCAGTAGCCCCTGAAACAGGCTTCAATGACAATGTGTCCGGCGCGCAGTGTTGTCTTCGGCATTGCAAGGCGGGTTCCTCCTCCGAATACACCATAGAAGAATTTGAATACAAGGATAGTGTCCGACCCTGCAAAATAAGTTCCACATACCACCGTAGAGAGAATAATATTTCCACAGATCTAATCTGCTGACATGTTTTGGCAACATGACATTATGCCACGGCCCGGTGATTACTCGAACCGTTTCCTTTAACTAGCCCCGCACATAACACGAGGCAGTTTCTTGACACATCTTGTCAAAGCAGAGATCGTGTTCCCCTTATTAAGGGATTCTCATCAATACGGACATGGGTAACCCAACCGCGCCATCGATTATGGCACTTGGGGGATAAGCCAGTTTTACCAGGCTAGTGGGGATGCATAGTTTCGTCCGCCCATATAAACGGATAAGGATTCACCTTTTAATCCACGCCTTCTTCCTCCTTTGCTCATCCATTTTCGCACACTCGAGCTCCAGCGCCCAAGTCCGCACTTCCCACCTCAACCCTGTCCGACCATGTCCGGAGCGGGAGGTAGGTGGATGGTCTCCTCCGTCATGGAGGGACACATCAAGAAGTTGAGGAGAGCCGGATACCTTCCCGACAACATCGCGCACCAACTCCCAGATGAGGGGCAGCTCATCCCCACCCCCAGGCCCCATGAGAGGGTAGTGTTCCTTACCCATTTCCTCCGCAGACTGGGATTCCCTCTCCACCCATTCGTCCGGGGGCTCATGTTCTACTACGGCCTGGATTTCCAAGATCTAGTCCCGAACTTCATCCTCAACATCTCGGCGTTTATCGTCGTGTGCGAGGCCTTCCTCCGCATCAAGCCCCACTTCGGCTTATGGCTGAAGACCATCAATGTCAAGCCGAAGGTAGTGAGCGGCCGCCAGGCGGAGTGCGGAGGCGCCATGGTGGGGAAGATGCCCAACGTCACATGGCTCGATGGTTCCTTCGTGGAGACCATAAAGGGTTGGCAATCGGGGTGGTTCTATATCACCGAGCCGCGTGACCCCGAATGGGTAGCGGCCCCGAGTTCTGATCTGGCATCCCCACGCGGCTCACCTCCTGGCAAGAGAAGGGCCTGTCCTGGGGTAGTTCGGGAGAGTTGACCGGACTCCAAACATGTATCCAAAACATGGTGAGCAAGAAGCTCAAACTCGTCAACGTAGTCCAGGTCATGCTAATCCGCCGGATCCTCCCGTGTCAACGACGGGCTTTCAAATTGTGGGAGTTCGACCCGGCCCAGCACCAAACTCTGAACAGGCTCTTCGACACAACACACGAGGATGCCTGGAAGGTGCTATTCAAGGGTGCCGAGGTTCCCCCTCCCACTACCGAGGATCGCGGATTCTGCGCGAAGCGCCAATCCAGTGTGGTAAGCTGTTTTTACCTCTTACAGGATACTCGTTTTTCATAGTTTGACTCTATGCGGGATCTAAGCTCCCGTACCTTTGACAGGACTGGGTGGAGACGTCGGGGCAAATTAACTGTCCGGACCCTTTGCCCGAAGACACTGCGGACGGTCTCCTGACGGAGATGCTGACTTCGGCTCCTTACAAGGTGCCGAAGAAGACCAAGAAGGCCAAGGGAACCCGAAAGAGTTCCCAATGCCAGGTGTTATCGGACTCATCGTCCGATAACTCCATGACGCACTCCTCCCCCGAAGACGAGGAGGAAGAAGAAGATGCTCCCCTCCAGTCAGGGGAGACAAGAAAAGGAAGGCCGCCCCAACCGGGGGGGGGGGGGCGAAGGGTCCAAGAAGGGAAGGACTCTCCTTCCGGACTACACCACCGCCGCCAAAGGCGAAGACGAGTGGCTGCTCAGGGCCAAGCCCCTGGCGAAGTCGTAAGTATTCGGATGCCGGAATAACTCATAGCATACTTTTGTCGCACTGCTTCTCCTAACGCCAAATTTTAATTATGCAGACCGCCACGAGGCCATATCGACGTATCTTCGGATGGCTCCCTGGGCTCGTCGGATATGGACAGTGATCCACTTCTGACCGCCACCTCCCCTTGCCCTACAGACAACGCCGAGGTATTGTCTCAAGAGGTGCCAGGTCGAGGGGAGACAGTCCTGGAGGCGCCTCAAGGCGACCTTCCAGATTCCGGGAGCAGAGGGAGCAAGGCTCCAGAGGGCTCCGAGTTCGTCCCTCAGCCGAACACCGCGCCGGAACCCCCAGTGGTTCCGGACTCGGGCAGGCGGCCTCCTTCCAAAAGGGGAAAATGCATGTTCCGGTGACCTCTGTCCATCCAGAGGCACCAGACAATCTGCTGGGAGCGCTTCACAGCGCTTCCATCGACGAAGAGCACCGCACTATTATGAGTGCGGTGGTCCAGAAGGTTCAGTCCGCCAAGAGCGGACTAACTGAAGCCTGTGCCAGCATTCTAATAGGCTTTGAGGTAAGTTTTTGAAATATAGGAAAAATATTACCGCATAGATAGTGGCCCCTGATGCTCTGTTTGGTGTTCACAAAGAAAAGCCGAACAGAGGATCAAACAATATCGCAGGAGTCTAATATAAGTATGTCTATATGCGTATGCAGGCTTCGCTGCTGGCCTCCGCCGCACTGACTGCGGAGGTGGCCACACTAAAGCAGGACCTTAAAGGGTCCAAGGACGAGCTCAGCCTTACCAAGAGGCAGCTCGAGGAGAACAAACGTAAGTAGTACCTAGTCTATGGATATGTATAAAAAGAATGCGATTGCAAAATGACAGGATCATCGTAAATTTGCCAGGGGCCATGACCGAGGTGGAAACCCTGAAGAAAGCGCTCTCCGAGGCCGAAAACAAAGCGGCCAAGGAGCGCACCGAGCGGGAAAGGCAGGAGGCTCGGGTGGGCGAGGTGCAGCAAGAGCTCCACGCTCTTGTGACAAAGCACGACGTGTTGGAGCTTGACTTGAAGATGCGAGAGTCCGAGCTTGCCGCGGCCCTCGAGAGCACAAGGAATGCCAAGGCCGAAGCCCCTAAGGCCCTCCGGGAGATTGATGCGATGAAGAATATAGCGGCAGGTAAGGCATTCTATATGCAAAGCAAGCACGTGAAAGTAAATTACTTGTTACTTACCCGAATCCGGAGCTCTCCAGGAGCATTCGCAGATTTGCCCCGCAGCGTGTCGGATGCCGCAATGTTTTACCAGGCCGAGGAGGGAAGCTCAACGGAGAAGTTGTTCTGGGCCCAATATATTGGGACCGAACACCTGATGCTTTTGAGCGACCAGCTAAAGCAGCTGGTCGAGCTACACAAGGCAGCCGAACAGGCCATGAAGGGCTTTATAGTCCGGCTATGGCCTGACGACGCCCTTTCGAACAGCTCCTTCGGTCTGGTGAGGCGGCTTGTGGATGCCTGCCCATGGCTGGAAGTCGTCAAGCGGTCCGTCTGCATCGAAGGTGTAGGCCGGGCTTTCGCCCGTGTGAAGGTGCAATGGGCCAAGCTAGATGCCGTGAAGCTGATCAAGGAAGGGCCACCGGAGGGCAAGGAGCATCGCCACCCCGAGATGTACTATGAGGGTGTCCTGAAGGGTGCTCGTCTCGTCGTGGACGAGTGTACGAAAGATATAATATTCGAGCAAACTCGCTCGTGCAATCGTGCATTTATGAAAACTTGTTCACATGCGCTATGCAATGCTTGTTTGAATTTAAAATATTACCTTCTGTTCTACTGTTTATCAAATCTGAGAGATGGCTAGTCGTCGGCTTCTGCCCCCATGCCACGAGTGCTGGGGTGTTCGGGATAAACCTGAGCACTCTTGTTCCCATTGTTGGGTCCTTCGAGGGAGGTGCTCAGCACAACGAACAAGGCAATTGGACTATAATGCGTTATCACTCTCACTTAGCCATAGAATTCTATAATTTTAAATTTTGGCGAAGCCCCTAGTATTCGGAAGGCTGAATTCAGGGCACGATACACGCCTTAAGCCGGACAGGGCCGACTCCTCGCTCTAAGTAGCATAAGTCTTTAGGGACTCGAAAACCTCTCGAACAGCGACCAGTCTCTCGCCTTATCATGACAGTCAGTTTTAGCTTTCTCTACTGAGGTGCTTAGCCCAGCTGAACCGGGGCACAATCGCAGTAGTTCTCCCAGTGCTACCTTAGCCGATATAGCAGAATGTAAGTTACCAAAACATGGGAGCCGGGAAAACCCAACTATTGACCAAAGACATGATTCGGAGCTGATGCATATAATGCTATAAGTTCGGGGTGCTGCACTTGTGAAAGTGTTCAGACTTCTCACACCATATTGGTCGTATTGGCCGTACCAAAGTGTACGGTTGCAAGGTGTCATTAATGAACATATATATATATATAAGGAGAATGCAATAATAGTCTTAATGCTATGCATTATTTATTCAAAAAGGTGCGTTAAAGCAGAATGATACAAGTAGTGCGATAAGAGAAAAGCAGGACTGTTTGACATGTCCCTTCCAAGGGCAAGCTGAGGAATAGTATTAAAGCAAATATTTCACTCGTTATCGTAATCCACCTAGGAGTTCCGTGGTGTGACGTAGCTTTCTGCCTCCTTGGTTGCTGCATCATGTGTTCGGCAATCTTGCTGCCGGACAAGGTTTCCAGAGATTAAAGTCCTGAAAGAGAAAAATAACAAAGCGGGAAGCCCCTAGTGCGGTTTAAGCCACGTATTGGGGCGTGTCGTAGTTGTGCCCCCCTCTCCGCCTGTGCCCATGGTATTTTTAATGAGTAATTATGTATGTGTAGCACGAATTTCGCCGTTTGGCTAGAACCTGGGTGGGGGACGCATTACTATGCAAGCTCGGAACGTGCCAGGCGGTCCAGTTGCCGATTACTCCGGGCGTGCTTGAAGTTGTCCGGGTCCTTAATCACCGAACTAGTGGATTGCCTTAAGAGGCTGCTTTGTGCTCCTGCTGCGAGGGCCGCAGTGTGCTCCTCCGTGCGGAGAGAGCGCTCTGTGTTTCCATTGACTGTGATGACCCCCCGAGGTCCTAGCATCTTGAGCTTGAGATATGCATAATGCGGTACCACATTGAATCTTGCAAATGCGGTTCGCCCAAGCAGTGCGTGGTAGCCACTGCGGAACGGGACTATGTCGAAGATTAACTCTTCGCTTCGGAAGTTATCCGGGGATCCGAAGACCACTTCCAGTGTGACTGAGCCTATGCAATGGGCCTCTACACCTGGTATGACGCCTTTGAAGGTCGTTTTAGTGGGTTTGATCCTTGAGGGGTCGATACCCATTTTGCGCACTGTGTCCTGATTAAGCAGGTTCAGGCTGCTGCCACCATCCATAAGGACTCGAGTGAGGTGAAATCCGTCAATGATTGGGTCTAGGACTAGTGCGGCGAATCCGCCATGAAGGATACTAGTGGGGTGGTCCCTGCGATCGAAGGTGATCGGACAGGAGGACCATGGGTTGAACTTTGGGGCGACTGGCTCCAACGCATATACGTCCCTGAGCGCATGCTTCTGCTCCCTCTTGGGCATGTGGGTTGCGTATATCATGTTCACCGTCCGCACTTGTGGGGGGAACCACTTCTGTCCTCCGGTATTCGGCTGCCGGGGCTCCTCCTCGTCATCGCTATGTGTCCCCTTATCTTTGTTTTCGGCAATTAACTTGCCGGCGTGCTTGAACACCCAACAATCCCTGTTGGTGTGGTTGGCTGGCTTGTCGAGGGTGTCGTGTATTTGACACGAGCGATCGAGTATACGGTCCAAAATGTATGGGCCCGGAGTGCTTCTTTTGAATGGCTTTTTCCACTGACCGGGTTTAGAGCCTTTGAATCCGGCATTGACTGCCATATTGTAACGCCCTCGATGCGGCTATATCTCCCACGTGTCGAAGCATGACTTAGAGGCATAACCGCATTGAAAGCAATGTCGCAAGTGAGGTAATCTTCACATAACCCATGTAATACATAAGGGAAAAAGATACATAGTTGGCTTACAATCGCCACTTCTTACATGAATAAAGCATTACAACATCCAAATACAAACAAGGTCCGACTATGGAACCAAAATAAAGAAGACTACCCCAAAAGCTACACAGATCCCCGATCGACCCCGACCGGGCTCCACTACTGATCATCTAGAACAAATCAACACAAAGGACAAGATCTTCGTCGAGCTCCTCCTTGAGCTTGGTTGCGTCATCTGCACCGTTCAATGGCACCTGCAAACTGGTTTTGGAAGTATCTGTGAGTCACGGGGACTCAGCAATCTCACACCCTCGCGATCAAGACTATTTAAGCTTATAGGAAGGGTAAAAGGTATGAGGTGGAGCTGCAGCAAGCGACTAGCATATATGGTGGCTAACTTATTCGCAAAAGAGAGCGAGAAGAGAAGGCAAAAGCACGGTCGAACAACTATGATCAAGAAGTGATCCTAGAACAACCTATGTCAAGCATAACTCCAACACCGTGTTCACTTCCCAGACTCCGCCGGAAAGAGACCATCATGGTTACACACGCGGTTGGTGCATTTTAATTAAGGTCAACTTCATGTTTTCTACAACCGGATATTAACAAATTCCCATCTGCCCATAACCGCGGGCACGGCTTTCGAAAGTTCATAACCCTGCAGGGGTGTCCCAACTTAGCCCATCACAAGCTCTCACGGTCAACGAAGGATATTCCTTCTAGCGGGAAGACCCGATCAGACTCGGAATCCCGGTTACAAGACATCCTCGACAATGGTAAAACAAGTCCAGCAAGACCGCCCGATGCGCTGAAATCCTGATGGGAGCTGCACATATCTCGTTCTCAGGGCAACACCGGATAAGCAATCCGTACAACTAAAACCAGCCCTCGAGTTTCCCCGAGGTGGCGCTGCAAGGGGCTCTAGTTTGGACCAACACTTAGACAAGCATTGGCCCGGGGGTTTAAAATAAAGATTACCCTTGGGCTAGCCTAACCCAAGGGAAAAAAGGCTAGGTGGCAAATGGTAAAACCAATGTTGGGCCTTGCTGGAGGAGTTTTATTCAAATCGAACTGCCAAGGGGTTCCCATTATAACCCAACCGCATAAGGAATGCAAAATCCGGGAACCTAACACCGATATGACAGAAACTAGGGCGGGAAGAGTGGAACAAAACACCAGGCATAAGGCCGAGCCTTCCAACCTTTACCAAGTATATAGATGCATTAATTAGATAAGAGGTATTGTGATATCCCAACAAAATATCCATGTTCCAACATGGAACAAACTCCAATCTTCACCTGCAACTAACAACGCTATAAGAGGGGCTGAGCAAAGCGGTAACATAGCCAAACAACGGTTTGCTTGGACAGGTGGTTAGAGGCTTGGTTTAACAACATGGGAGGCATGATAAGCAAGTGGTAGGTATCGCAACATAGGCATAGCAAAAGAGCGAGCAACTAGCAAGCAAAGATAGAAGTGATTTTGAGGGTATGGTCATCTTGCCTGAGATCCCACAAGGAAGAAGAACGAGTCCACAAAGAAGACAAACGGACGTAGCCGACGGATCCTCACAAACGCAACGTTACCAGAACCAACCCGAAGAAGCAACACCGGAAAAGAGAAAACAACATAGTAAACAACCATCACATAATCATGTCATGATGCACAATCAAGTATGATGCATGTCCGGTTTAAAGAAGCATGGCATGGCAAAGTGCACAAACAATCCTAAAAATTAAGTGGAGCTCATTATGCAACTCCATTGCATATTGACGAAACACCACATTCAAGTTATTTAGTTCGATCTCGTTTATGTACCCAATAATATTAAATGCTGTTAAACATGGCAAGAGGGGAAGCAAAGTAAAACTACCTATCTAGTCAAGTTTAAATGAGCCCGGAAGCAACGAACAACAATTCCGGTAAATCCCCATATGCATATATTAGGTTTGGTACTGTTCTGCCCTAAACCATATTTTATAGTTATTAAACATGCAAGATGATGCCACCATGTTAAACTAGGCAAAATTCTACCCCATTTTCTTATAAAGTTTATTAAATTCGGAGATACGGTTATTTAGTTATGAATTAAATCATATTAGCATGGCATAGGAGCAAATTTAATCAAACAACATTTTAAACATAGATGAAAGTTGGATATTATTACTCTGCACAAAATTCTAAGCAACTTTCATATTAAGTTCGTTTTAATCCGATGCACTGTTATTAAGTTATTATATGCATGAAGCCTAGGGACTAAACTGTAAATTGGCAGTTTCTGGATAATGTTAAAATCACCAGAACGGAAACAAAAGATGCAGGCTGAATCTGGTGGGCACTGGGGAGCTCACCATGGGCCTCGGCCCAGTCGCTGGAGCTGGCTGCAGGCTGCGAGAGCACTGGGTTGAAGGAGAGGAGTAGATGGGCCGGCTTGGTTCGGTGCCGCAGGCCGGCTTGGGTTGGCGGAGGTTGCAGCTGGGCCTAGGCGGCGCTGCGAAAGAGGCGAAGCTGGGGTGCGTTCAACGCGACTAGACGAAAACGGGCTCGTCCTCCTCCTCGGACGAAACAGGGGCGGGTCAAGGCAGAGGTCGCAGGCAAGGCAACGGCGACAGATGGGGCTTCTACTCCGGCGACGAGGCAGTGCAAGGAACGGATGGAGGCGCGGATCCAGGAGTTCTTGACGATGAGGAACCGGTTCATGGCAGTTGGAGCGCGGAACGACACGATGAACGGCAATGGGCGGCAGAGCTTGAACCTGTGCGGTCATGGCGACGAGCGGAAGGCCGACCAGAGGCGCGATGCAGAGGCAGGGGACCCGCGGGCGCGGCAGATCCGGCGCGAATGGGGCTCCTCTCGAGCTCGGTGCTGCTCCACGGCGGGAGGACGGAGAGGACGAAGCAAGGCAGCGGGACTTGCGGGGACGAACCCGGCGAGGCTGCAGGTGGTCGTCGAGGTCGGGTACGGGCGTGGCGATGGTGAGGATCTCTCCGACAAGGCAGGGCAGGTCCAGTGGTAGGGCTTCCATGGCTGCTCCAGGGTACCTGAGACAGAGAAGGAAGGATCGGGCATGAGAGAGAGGGAGGAGGAAGGAAGGAAGAGGAGAGGAGAAAGGCGCAATGGGGAATGGAGCTCATCTACTGGTGGTGCTCGTCGGCGGAGGGGGCTCCGGTAGCCGGGCAGCACGAGGGGGAACGAGGTGAGGAGGAGGCGCTCGGGACAGGAGCTGGCTGCAGGAGGAGCGGGAGAAGAGGAGCTCCTCCGATTGGTCGGGTGGATCGAGGGGAGGAGGCGCTGCGATTGGATCGATGGAGGTAGGTGGCGGCACTGGGTTGGCTCGGGAAGGAGTGAGGGGATCCCGAGGAAGAAAAATAGGTGCGTGGCGGCGGAAGGATTTGGAGGATGGGACAGCTCCCCTAGATTTTAGGGTTTTGTCTCAAATTAGACTAGAGGTTATATATATATATATATATATATATATATATATATATAGAAAGAGGGGAGTTTAGGGTAGATGTGGACCCTCCGATCAAAATCGGGCGGTTCAAGAAAAACTAGGTTAGGAAGCCCAATAAACAAAATGGAGACGTTTTGTAGATGTTTGGGGATGATCCGGACACAACGGTGGCGACTGCCCGGGTCGGTTCCGGGACAGCTTTTCAGACGCGCACGCGAGGAGGGTCGCGGGCTGACAAGAGAGGTTAGGTTGGGCCTGGCGGTAGGTAGTGGACTGTGTAGAAGGGGTCGAGCTGAGAGAAGAGAAGATAGAGAGGCCCGGCGAATGTTTCCGTAGACCGAAAACGCCCGACGTTAGACCGACTATACTGCCGCTATAGTTTAACGGCTGGGCTATCAAACGAACTCCGAATGCGATGAAACCTGACAGGCGGTCTACCTACACTATAATAAGACCGCACGCCAACTTTCAACCCATTCCAAGAACATTTTCCCGGCCACTTATAAAATACTATTTCGGACATGCCGCGGGCGCGTGCAAGTGTGGTTGGGCTCAGCACGGACATCGGAGAGAACTCGGAGAACCCGGACGAATGCAAGTTTTTAAAACATGATGATGCAATGCACATGATGACATGGCAAGATGCAACACGCAATCAAAAAGACAAGGTAACAACGGCGAATAACTGGAGGACACCTGGCACAACGGTCTCGGGGCGTTACACGTATCCTCGGTATTGTCGCTGTTAATGCGGCGCTTATGTTTGTTGCGACATGACCTGCTATTGTCTTTCTTGGTATCCAAAGTACCATGGTTCTTTGATATGTTATTACTGCGAGCTAGTGTAGGATCAAAAGTATGTCTAGAGGGGGGTGATTAGACTACATGACCAAATAAAAACTTAACCTTTTCCCAATTTTAGTTCTTGGCAGATTTTAGCTATTTTAGGACAAGTCAAGCAATCATCACACAATTCAAGCAAGCATGCAAAGAGTATATTGGCAGCGGAAAGTAAAGCATGCAACTTGCAAGAATGTAAAGGGAAGGGTTTGGAGAATTCAAACGCAATTGGAGACACGGATGTTTTTCCCGTGGTTCGGATAGGTGGTGCTATCCTACATCCACGTTGATGGAGACTTCAACCCACAAAGGGTAACAGTTGCGAGAGTCCACGGAGGGCTCCACCCACAAAGGGTAACGGTTGCGCGAGTCCACACAGGGCTCCACCCACGAAGGGTCCACGAAGAAGCAACCACCCACAAAGGGTCCACGAAGAAGCAACCTTGTCTATCCCACCATGGCCATCACCCACACAGGACTTGCCTCACTTGCGGTAGATCTTCACGAAGTAGGCGATCTCCTTGCCCTTACAAAATCCTTGGTTCAACTCCACAATCTTGTCGGAGGCTCCCAAGTGACACCTAGCCAATCTAGGAGACACCACTCTCCAAGAAGTAACAAATGCTTTGTAGGTAATGAACTCCTTGCTCTTGTGCTTCAAATGATAGTCTCCCCAACACTCAACTCTCTCTCATAGGATTTGGATTTTGTGGAAAGAAGATTTAAGTGGAAAGCAACTTGGAGAGGCTAGAGATCAAGATTCATATGGTAGGAATGGAATATCTTGGTCTCAACACATGAGTAGGTGGTTCTCTCTCAAAACATATGAGTTGGAATGGTGTATGTGTTCTGATGGCTCTCACTTCGAATGAAGAGGAGGTGGAGGGGTATATATAGCCTCCACACAAAATCCAACCGTTACACACAATTTTCAAATCTCGGTGGGACCGAATCAACAAACTCGGTCGGACCGAAAATGTAAACCTAGTGACCGTTAGAGATTTTCGGTGGGACTGACATGCAACTCGGTAGGACCGATATGGTTAGGGTTTGGGCATAACGTAATCTCGGTGAGACCGATTACACAAACTCGGTGAGACCGAATTTGGTAATTAGCTAACCAGAGAGTTGGTCAGGCAAACTCGGTGGGACCGATTTGCTCTTTCGGTGAGACCAAAATGTTACAAAGGGGAAACACTGAATTTACATTGCAATCTCGGTGGGACCGATTCGCTCTTTCGGTGAGATCGAAAAGTTACGAAAGGGAAACAGAGAGTTTGCAATCTCATCTCGGTGAGACCGAGATCCCTATCGGTAGAACCGAATTTCTAGGGTTTGGCAGTGGCTTATGACAAGTGAAACTCGGTGGCGCCGGATAGGAAGAATCGGTAGGACCGAGTTTGGCTTAGGGTTTAGGTCATATGTGGATATGGGGAAGTAGTTGAGGGTTTTGGAGCATATCACTAAGCACATGAAGCAAGAGGCTCATTAAGCAACACCTCATCCCTCCTTGATAGTATTGGCTTTTCCTAAAGACTCAATGTGTTCTTGGATCACTAAAATATAAAATGAAGAGTCTTGAGCTTTTGAGCTTGAGCCAATCCTTTGTCCTTAGCATTTTGAGGGTTCCACTTTCACATCCATGCCATGCTAATCATTGAGCTTTCCTGAAATAATCATCTTGGAATAGCATTAGCTCAATGAGCTATATGTTGTTATGAATTACCAAAACCACCTAGGGATAGTTGCACTTTCAATCTCCCCCTTTTTGCTAATTGATGACAACATATAGATCAAAGCTTCGACAAATGATAATAAGCATGAAATATATCGTCGCTTTGAGAAGTATGTGATAAGTAAGAGCTCCCCCTAAGTTTGTGCATATTTAAAATTTGCTTTGGACTGCAAATGCACAAGGAGTTAGAGTCATGGGTTACTCTTCCATGTCACATACATCTTGGTGGAGCGCTTAAAATGATAAGAATGAAATACATGCACTCATCACCAAGAATAGTGAATGATCACATAAGATAGATAAGATAATAGCATTAAGCAAGCATTAAGTGTAGCTTATGATCAAACACATGATCATCAATGTCTCACAAGCAATGACATAGTATCTCAAGCACTCAAAAGCAAACAAGTTCGAAAAACCACCAAATAAAGCAAGAGAGAAAAAAACAACACTCTCTCTCTCTCGAAGCCTATGATCTATACATCTTCTCCCCCTTTGGCAACAAGTTACCAAAAAGTTCCTAGAAAATGCATAGTGGTAGATCGATGCTCAGGCTTGATCTTCTGGTGGTGGTGGAGTCCAGATCACTCCAAGGACGAAGGCTTCTGTAGACGCTGAAGTAGACGCTGAAGTTGGAGCTGAAGTAGATGCTGGAGCTGGTGGAACTGAAGCTGTAGCTGGTGCAGAAGTGGTGGCTCTTGTGTCAGCAACTGGCACGGCAGACGACCTCGGACCTCGTGGCACTCTGGCAAAGGCATGAGTGGTAGTCCTGCCTCTCCTCTCCTGCATGTCATCCTGGAGCTGCTCCACTGCAGTCTGAATCTCTGTCACCTTGACATCCAAGTCATAGAACTTTTGTTCCATGATTCTCTCTAGGCTTGCCTGGTTTTGAGTTAGGGTGGCTAGTCCTTTCTCAATCCGCGGGGTGGATGCAATCAGGTAACCAAGCTTCTCTTGTTTGGTCTTCAAGAAATACTCAGATGCCTCCTCTTGAGTTGGCATCTTGGCAGCTTTCTCCTTCCTTGCCTTCTCCTTCTTTGCTTGTGCTTGGGCAGACGATGGCTCATTCTCAGTCATGACAACTTGATTGTCCTCAAAATCTGGACGGATGGGCAGGTGTTCCTTGTCCAATAAATATATGCCCATACCCATCTTAGAGTTGATGAGCTCCTGAATTTGAGGTGCATATCCACAGCTCCTCTTCTGATCTGCTGCAGTCCTCTTGATAGTCTCTACTATGAGGCTCATGACCTTGAACTTCTGTGGCACATCAAAGACGTGAAGCAAGTTGATTGTATGGCCTCTGATCATCTTGTGATCTCTAGACTTGGGCAATAAGGTGTGCCTCAATATCCAATTGATTGTTGGCAGCCCTGACAGAAGATAGTGCACTGAGCCAAATTTGGAAGTGTCAAGAGCTTCATTTGGAATTTCCTTGTACATGTTGGACATTGAGTTGTGGTCCATCTTCTTCTTGGCATAAGTGTCCAAGTCATCTGCTTTCTCCTCTGGGGCATTGATCAACTTTTCCCATTCCTCAACAGTTGATTGGTACCTCGTACCTTCAGACATCCATGTGATCCTTCCATCTGGGTAGAAGTGTGCTGTGGAGTAGAATTGCACGATAAGCTCCTCGTTCCACTTTGTGAGCTTCTGCCCAACAAAGTCTGCAACTCCACACGCACTAAAGCTGTCATACACTCCAGGGTAGTGTTCCTCATTTTCCTTCATGTAAGTCCAGTCGACCCATCTCATGTCACAAACAATGGGCTTCTTGTCAAGCAGTACTGTCTCATATAAATCTTGCTGCTCCTTGGTGTGAAATCTTTAATCCACAGCAGTCCTTCTCCTTGAAGCATATGGATCTGCTTCTCTCCACTTCCTCATCCCTGAGTCTCTCCTGAGCTTCATGTCCTCAGGCACTGGATGAGCATCATTGTGGTCTGGGATCTTGGGCTTGAGTTTTCTGAGAACTTGCTCTTCATCCTCTTCTTCAGCAACTTTAGGCACTGGGGCCTTGTTCTTTTCAGCAGCAGGTATGCTCCTTGTATTTCTCTTTGGTGCTGTCTTGAACTTTGATGCAGCCTTGGGCTTAGATGCAGTAGCCCCTGATTTGATAGCATCACCCATTAACTTGGGTGCCTTAGGTGCTGGTCCAGCAACCTCTTCTTCCTCTTCCTCTTCCATAATGGAAGCCTTTCCAAGCACTCTGGCTACGGTCTTCTTGACCCTTTCCTTCCTCTTCTTGCCTTCTGCAGCAACTGGCTCTTTGGGAGTGGGCTTCTCAGTTGAGGCTCTAGCCTTTGACATAGGCTGCCTGCCTGCTGGCCTTTTGATCTTTAGACCTGGCTTTGTGCCTTGAGCTGGCTCAACTCTCTTTGATGTGGCCTCTTCCTCTGCCACATAATCTTCATCTTCGGAGTCTGAAGTTCTCTTCTTCCTCTGTCTGGTGGCAGCTTTTGGCAGATTGCTTGGGGTACTTCTGCTGCCATCATCTGAAGAGCTGGAGGGACTAGTCCCCTCACTCATCTGCACTTGCTGCTCTGACAAGTTCTGGCTGTCACTCTGATCAGACATGCTGCAAGCTCTGACTGCTGACCATGTGAATAGTTTATAGATGAGGTAGAATAGATGAGCATCACAAAATGCAGAGATTTTTGCACAAGAATGATCCAAAAACTTAGTTTTAGTTTCCCACTGAAATCATCTCGGATCTACCGATTTTTAAACTCGGTGATACCGAAGCAGTTTTGGAACCTAAACTAGTGAACTCGGTTGGACCGAGTCACGGTTCGGTGGCACCGAGACTGCTAGGGTTTCACAGAGTTCCAAAATCGGTCACACCGATAAGTAATTCTCGGTCAGACTGAGTCTCACTTGTGCAATGGCATAAGCCAAATCGGTGGGACCGAGTTTTTCAACTCGGTGGGTCCGAGATGGTTTCGGCAGAAACCTAACCCTAAAATTTTCGAATCAAAGCTAATCTACGGGCGTATTTACTGGATAGGAGTGTTTCAATCGTGGCAAGAATCATGATGATCACAATGTGCTGAGAATTGGATTGGAGAATAGCACAAAGATCGAGTCCATACCCTAGCTCGGCGGAGACTCGCTACGGCGGCAACGGCGGGGCAGAATTCCCATTGACGGCGAAGGAGACCAGCGACTGGAGGCGGCTGGTGGCGAGAAGACGATCCGGAGACCACGTTGGCAGAGCAGGCTATCGCGCGGGCGAAGGGGTTCGGAGAAATTTCCAAATTTTGCCCGTGACTATATATAGCCCGACCCTGTCGGTGTGACCGAGTGGAACAACTAGGTGGCACCGAGATTCATAACTGCATGCAGTTACTGAAACTCGGTGTGACCGAAATGTTCAAATCGGTTGCACCGAGATCGAAAACCTAGATCAACTTAATGATCTCGGTAGGACCGAAAGTGGGGTATCGGTCAGACCGAGAATCATAAAGAGGTTTTGGAACTTTAAGTCTATGATGAATTGGGGACTCCGAGCGCTCCTCACACAGAGTGGTTCGAATCTGACTTGATCGAATTTTGTGATGCAGCATGAATAGAGTTTGAGACGAGAAAAGCATAGATAGCTAGAGGAGGTTCTTAGGCATTCTTGTCCGTCCACTTGGCAAAGCAAATAAACCCAAACGATCAAAACAACAAGTGGATGTCCTCGAATGAGTAAAATATGCAACCAGCATGCTCACACAATAAGATGGCAATTGAAATATGTGGCAAGGCATGCACAACCAATTCTAGCATCTATCAAGCAATTTGCGATGACAAGGTCATCTATATATGAGTATATTAACTTAGGAGTCAAGTGAGAACACTTGATCAGAGGTCATACTCATCGTTTAAGCTCAAGTGGGGTTACCACTTTTACATAAAGCATTGTTGTGTTCACATCTTTAGAGTTGCTTTAGCTCAAGTCTTAGAGTAAAGCTCCCCCTAGATGTGATATCCCCCCTTGGAGGGATGAACTAACCTTGGGTTTCGTCGATGATGACTTCATGTAGATGTTGAAGATGTGGATGCTCAATGTTGATGTAGATCACTTGGAGCTATCCATTTGAGTGAATTGCACTTTCAATACCTACATGTGTTAGTCCCACAAGGAACAAACAAGGATATCCATAGACATAGAGTGATGCACACACAAGATGATGTCCATGAAAACTTTTAGGTTACCTTGTCCCTTGTCTTACCAACAAGAGGGTTTGTGACTCCTTGAACTAGTGCAAGATGTGGAAGTTGATTGCACTTGTTCTTGCCAAAATGATAAGAGTGAAGTATGTTGGCGGAGTCACCCTCAAGAACTCTCTAGTTCTTCTTGTTTTGGATCCACACCATCTTGATGGGAATCCTTGGAGTTGTAGTCGTACTTGATGAAGTGGAACTTGAAGTAGTCTTGGGAATCCACTAGACTAAGGTCTTAGGAGCTTCTTCAAATGCGTCAATTTCCTCTTGAAGCTTGTCCTTGCCTTTTTGCTTGTAGTCTTGTGGTGGAAGATCATCTTGAGCTTGTGTCCCCTTGAAAGAAGTATCATACTTCTCTTGTTGAGGAACAAACTTTGTCTTGGGGTATTGATCTTCTTCCCACTCAACTCCATTGGCATTGAACTTTCGTTCAAAACCAACGCCTTGATTCTTCCGGTGCATTCCTTGCTTGCGCACAATTTCCTCGAATTGCTTGCTCCCGGCAAGGCTTTTGTACACTCCTTTCTCTATAATTCCCTTCAATAAGCTATTTTCATGCTCAAGTGTAACTTGGCTAAGAGAGTCATTAGTGGAGTCAAGAGAACTACTAGAAGCAACAATATTGGATTTAGCATGATCATTGTTACTGCTAGAGGAAGAATCTTTCTTGTTCTTGTTACTAGACTTGACTTGAGGCATGTAATTGGATAAGAGTAAACGCTTGGCAATGTAAGAAGAACTTTTCTTGCAGAGATCATCATTGATTGCTTTTAAGAACTCATGCTCTTGCTCAAGGTTGAGCTTTTCAAAGCGTAATTTCTCATGAGCTCTTAAAAGTTCTCGATGATCTTCGAAGATAGTTTCATGAGCTAACTTAAGAGTGTTTAGTTCTTTAGTTAGAGCCTCAATCTTTTCCTTATCATTGTCATTCGTTTTATCTTGATTAGCATGATTAATTGACATTTCATCATAGTATTCATCACTAGAGTTGTCAACAAGCAAATCATCACCTAACAAGTCATCTTCATCACTATTGAAATCAACATACTCGGGGTGTGTTACCTTAGGACCTTTGGCCATGAAGCATCTTCCAATTCCTTCATTTGGTGAGTCAAATATGTCGTAGGAGTTGGTTGACACAAGTGCTAGACCGGCAACACCTTCATCTTAAGTATCTTCGGAGTCGGAGTGATAACTTCTCTCGGAGTGGTTGTCGGAGTCGGAGCCGGATACCCATTCACCAACATGAGCTTGATGTCTTCGTCTTGTGTAGCTCCTTGATGATTTTTCCTTCCTTTACGAATCCTTGCTTCTCCGTGAGTATCTTCGTTCATAACGATCATCTCTACTCCTTCTCTCTCTTGGTGGTGATTCTTTGCTTCTTCTTTTTGGAGAATCTTCTCTTCTCTTGTAGGGAGCCGTACACTCATTGGAATAGTGTCCGGGTCTTCCACAACTGTAGCAGTTTCGCTCTCGACTAGAAGATCTTTTGTCATTGTAGGACCTTGACTTGAAGCTTCTATCTTTGCTTCTACTCTTGTAGAACTTGTTGAAGTTCTTCACCATTAAGCTCAATTCTTCATTGAAGTCTTGTTTCTCACTTGATGATGTAGGGGATTCACATGAGGCTTTATAGGCACCACTTGATTTGTTGTGAAGTTCCTCTTTGTCCTTAAGTGACATCTCATGAGCAACAATTCTTCCAATCACCTCCGTTGGCTTGAGATCTTTGTAATTGGGCATCATTTGGATCAATGTGCACACGGTATCATATTTTCCATCCAAGGCTCTTAGAATCTTCTTGATGATGAATCTATCGGTCATCTCTTCACTTCCTAAGCCGGCAATCTCATTTGTGATGAGAGCAAGCGTAGAGTACATTTTAGCGACACCTTCACCATCCTTCATCTTGAACTTGTCAAGTTGGCTTTGAAGCACATCCAACTTGGATTCCTTGACGGAGTCGGTACCTTCGTGCATATCAATCAAAGTGTCCCAAATTTCCTTCGCATTCTCAAGACGGCTGATTTTGTTGAATTCTTCGGGGCACAATCCGTTGAAGAGAATATCACAAGCTTGAGCATTGTATTGCAACATCTTCAACTCATCCGCGGTAGCTTCACGGTTAGGTTCTCTCCCATCAAAGAAGTCACCTTGCAAACCAACACACACAATAGCCCAAACGGCGGGGTTATGTCCAAGAATATGCATTTTCATTTTATGCTTCCAACTAGCAAAATTAGTACCATCAAAGTAGGGACCTCTACGGTGATAATTTCCCTCGCTAGACGCCATACTCTCCTAGGTTGTGAAACCAAGGCTATGACCACCAAAAGCTATGGAGATCAAAGCAAATGGAGACCAAAGCTCTCATACCACTTGTAGGATCGAAAGTATGTCTAGAGGGGGGTGATTAGACTACTTGACCAAATAAAAACTTAACCTTTTCCCAATTTTAGTTCTTGGCAGATTTTAGCTATTTTAGGACATGTCAAGCAATCATCACACAATTCAAGCAAGCATGCAAAGAGTATATTGGCAGCGGAAAGTAAAGCATGAAAATTGCAAGAATGTAAAGGGAAGGGTTTGGAGAATTCAAACGCAATTGGAGACACGGATGTTTTTCCCGTGGTTCGGATAGGTGGTGCTATCGCACATCCACGTTGATGGAGACTTCAACCCACAAAGGGTAACGGTTGCGAGAGTCCACGAGGGCTCCACCCACAAAGGGTAACGGTTGCACGAGTCCACACAGGGCTCCACCCACGAAGGGTCCACGAAGAAGCAACCACCCACAAAGGGTCCACGAAGAAGCAACCTTGTCTATCCCACCATGGCCATCGCCCACATAGGACTTGCCTCACTAGCGGTAGATCTTCATGAAGTAGGCGATCTCCTTGCCCTTACAAACTCCTTGGTTCAACTCCACAATCTTGTCGGAGGCTCCCAAGTGACACCTAGCCAATCTAGGAGACACCACTCTCCAAGAAGTAACAAATGGTGTGTAGGTAATGAACTCCTTGCTCTTGTGCTTCAAATGATAGTCTCCCCAACACTCAACTCTCTCTCATAGGATTTGGATTTTGTGGAAGGAAGATTTGAGTGGAAAGCAACTTGGAGAGGCTAGAGATCAAGATTCATATGGTAGGAATGGAATATCTTGGTCTCAACACATGAGTAGGTGGTTCTCTCTCAGAACATATGAGTTGGAATGGTGTATGTGTTCTGATGGCTCTCACTTCGAATGAAGAGGAGGTGGAGGGGTATATATAGCCTCCACACAAAATCCAACCGTTACACACAGTTTTCGAATCTCGGTGGGACCAAATCAACAAACTCGGTCGGACCGAAAATGTAAACCTAGTGACCGTTAGAGATTTTCGGTGGAACTGACATGCAACTCGGTAGGACCGATATGGTTAGGGTTTGGGCATAACGTAATCTCGGTGAGACCGATTACACAAACTCGGTGAGACCGAATTTGGTAATTAGCTAACCAGAGAGTTGGTCATGCAAACTCGGTGGGACCGATTTGCTCTTTCGGTGAGACCGAAAAGTTACAAAGGGGAAACACTGAATTTATATTGCAATCTCGGTGGAACCGATTCACTCTTTCGGTGAGACCGAAAAGTTACAAAAGGGAAACAGAGAGTTTGCAATCCCATCTCGGTGAGACCGAGATCCCTATTGGTAGAACCGAATTGCTAGGGTTTGGCAGTGGCTTATGACAAGTGAAACTCAGTGGCGCCGGATAGGAAGAATCGGTAGGACGGAGTTTGGCTTAGGGTTTAGGTCATATGTGGATATGGGAAAGTAGTTGAGGGTTTTGGAGCATATCACTAAGCACATGAAGCAAGAGGCTCATTAAGCAACACCTCATCCCTCCTTGATAGTATTGGCTTTTCCTAAAGACTCAATGTGATCTTGGATCACTAAAATATAAAATGAAGAGTCTTGAGCTTTTGAGCTTGAGCCAATCCTTTGTCCTTAGCATTTTGAGGGTTCCACTTTCACATCCATGCCATGCCAATCATTGAGCTTTCCTGAAATAATCATCTTGGAATAGCATTAGCTCAATGAGATATATGTTGTTATGAATTACCCAAACCACCTAGGGATAGTTGCACTTTCAGCTAGCCAGCTGTCTTCTCCCGCACAAAAGCGCGTCATGAGTGTCGTGAGGGCTAGCCACTCGTCGCGGATGTTGTGCTTGAAAGCTGCTAGGGACTCTGCATCCGGACAGTCGACGATTTGATTTTTCTTTGTTGGGAACCATGTCCAGAATTTCCTAGCTGATTCCTCTGGCTACTGAATTATGTGGCTCAAGTCATCGGCATCTGGTGGTCGCACATAAGTGCCCTGAAAGTTGTCAAGGAATGCGGCTTCCAGATCTTCCCAACAACCAATGGACTCTGTTGGCAAGCTATTGAGCCAATGCCAAGCTAGTTCTTTGAGTTTGAGTGGGAGGTATTTAATGGCGTGTAGATCATCACCCCGTGCCATGTGGATATGCAGGAGGAAATCCTCGATCCATACCGCAGGATCTATCGTGCCTTCGTATGATTCTATGTTTACGGGTTTGAAACCTTCTGGGATTTGATGATCCATTATTTCATCTGTGAAGCATAAGGGGTGTGCGACACCTCTGTACTGGGCTCTATCGTGATGCAGCTCCAATGAGTCTTGCCCATTGTGTTCGGCCCGACCGGATTTACTTTTACTGTATCCGGCGTGACGTTTACCGTCTCGCATAGTGGCACGCCCTCGTGATCCGTAGATCGATCTTGCATGTTTTGCTTTGTCCTCCAATACGTCTCGCAGGTCTGGCGTATTTCCCCATGCATTTTTATTTGAATGGCGTCGGGGTGTAGGCTGAGCTTTTGGCTGGAATGCCTCTCTATCGCGGCCACGAGGTGGCCGATCAGCCGCGTCATACGCTTCTTCCTCCAGTCGAGGTAGCAACCTGCATTTTGGGTAACTCTTGGAGGGGCATTCGAGTTTATATTCCTCGGCCGCGAGGACTTCAGTCCAGGGGTCAGCTAGCAGATCTTGATCAGCTTGAAGCTGCTACTGCTTTTTCTTAAGGCTATTTGCCGTGGCTATAAGCCGGCGCTTGAAGCGCTTTTGGTCGATGAGATCCTCTGGTAGGACAAATTCGTCATCGTCGAGGCTTGCCTTGTCTTCGGAGGGGGGCATGTAATTATCATCCTCCGCCTCTCCATCTGCCGCTCTCTCTGGAGGGCTGTCCTCTCCATCTTCCTGTCCTAGATCATGCTGGAGGGGATTGTTGCCATCGTCGGCACTATCCGGAGTGTTATTATCTCCTGTGCTGGTACCACCACTTTTGCTATGGCGGGACTTAGAGCGGCGCTACTGACGTCGGCGCTTGGGTTGCTTCTTGGAGGGGTCATCGTCTGCTCTCTCGTCGCCATTGCCTTCTTTGGGTGTGTCCACCATGTATATATTGTATGATGAGGTGGCTGTCCAGTGCCCTGTGGGCAGTGGTTCCTCTTCGTCTCCCGCATCATCGTCCATACTGTCGATGTCTTCAGAGTCGAAGTCGAGCATGTTGGTTAAGTCATCGAGAGTGTCTACTAAGTGGGCGGTGGGTGGGTGGCGAATTTCTTCGTCATCCGCATCCCAATCCTGCCGAACATAGTTCGGCCAGGATCCTCCTGACAAGGAGAGAGACCTTAATGAGTTTAGTATGTCGCCAAAGGGCGAGTGCTGAAAAATATCCGCGGAGGTAAAATCCATGATCGGCGCCCAATCGGTGTCTTTAGGAACGGGCACAGGCGGTTCGGAGTCCGTGGCCAGAGAAGGATCTGGCAGTCTAACAACACGGCTCTCGTGCAGGGTAAGGTCGATGTTCGGCTCGATCGCCGCTGAGGGTAAGGCCTCCGTGGCGGGGTCCATCCACCTGTCCATGGACGGCGCAACTGGCTCCGAATTGAGGGTCGGAGCGGCTGCCTGTGCGATCTCCTGAACACTGTCTGATGGTAGAGCTAAATCATACTCATCGTGACCGTGTGGCGCAAAAGGCAGAGGCTCGAATCCGTCGAAGATCAAGTTTCCGCGGATATCGGCCATGTAGTTTAAGCTTCCAAACCTGTCCTGGTGGCCAGGGGTGTAACTTTAGATCTGCTCCAGATGGCCAAGCGAGTTGGCCCACAGTGTGAAGCCGCCGAACACAAAGATCTGTCCGGGGAGAAAAGTCTCACCCTGGACTGCATCGCTATTGATGATCGTAGGAGCCATCAAGCCTAACGGCGACGACACAGAGGAACTCTTAATGAAAGCACCAATGTCGGTGTCAAAACCCGCGGATCTCGGGTAGAGGAACTCTTAATGCGTCTAAGGCGGATGGTAACAGGAGGTAGGGAACACGATGTTTTACCCAGGTTCGGGCCCTCTTGATGGAGGTAAAACCCTACGTCCTGCTTGATTTATTCTTTATGATATGAGTATTACAAGAGTTTATCTACCACGAGATCGGAGAGGCTAAACCCTATAAGCTAGCCTATGGTATGATTGTATGTTGTCCTACGGACTAAAGCCCTCCTGTTTATATAGGCACCGGAGGGGGCTAGGGTTACACAAGGTCGGTTACAAAGGAGGAGATATACATATCTGTATTGCCTAGCTTACCTTCCACGCCAACTAGAGTCCCATCCGGACACGAGACAAAGTCTTCAATCTTGTATCTTCATAGTCCAACAGTCCGGCCAAAGGATATAGTCCGGCTGTCCGGAGACCCCCTAATCCAGGACTCCCTCAGGCGTGGCGGAGACATTCGTGTGCATGGGTACCGGTACAGGCAAGCACGTTAGAGCACGCGTAGGTGCATGCATTGGCAGGTGCACGGGCGTGTGAAAGTCGGCGGGGACCTCATGGAACCTGGTGGCATCAAGCTCGGCGACAATGTGCGGATCCCAACCCATCAATGCCACAGGGATGGGCGCTGGCGCAGTCGGGGCGACGGGAGCCGGAACGGGAGCGGAGATAGGCGCGGTGTCTTCCGCAAGGCCGGTTCAAGCTCGTCCAAAGCGCCTTATGTTCTTCTGACTCCGGCTGGGTGTCTTCATCAGTAAACTAGAAGATTAAGGGCAGACCATCGTGATGCGGCATGGCGTACGGTTAGGTCCGGCTGGTTGGAGGTAGACGACTGGAGAATCGGAGAGGAAGAGAGAAGATTGTAGCGATACTAGGTAGTGCGGGGTTGATTTTAAACTGCGGCGCCAGCGACATTAAAAGTGGGAGAAGTTGGGACGAAGGTGGGAGGCAGAGCCTCCCAGTGAGCCTGAGCAGCGGTCTGCTCGCAGGCGTCCTTTCAGTAGGCGCAACATTCGGCTCGCACGCCTCCCGTCGACTCACACACCTGCTTGGATGGCACCTGCCAGTTGTCAATTCAACCACACTTGGATAACTTAATATCTGCAGCAAAGTATTTAGTAGCAAATTAATATGATTGTAGTGGTAATGATGGCAAAAGGTAACGGTAGCAAGAGTAATATTTTTGGTGTTTTGTAATGATGGTGACAATAGCAATGGAAAAGTAAATAAGCAAAGAACAATATATGAAAGCTCGTAGGCAATGGATCGGTGATAGAGACTTATGCCGGATGCGCTCGATCATGTAACAGTAATAACCTAGGGTGACATAGAACTAGCTCCAGTTCATCAATGTAGTGTAGGCATGTATTCTGAATATAGTCATACGTGCTTATGGAAAAGAACTTGCATGACATCTTTTGTCCTACCCTCCCGTGGCAGCGGGGTCCTATTGGAAACTAAGGGATATTAAGGCCTCCTTTTAATAGAGTACCAGACCAAACCACTAACACATAGTGCATACATGAACTCCTCAAACTATGGTCATCACCGGTAAGTATCCCGATTATTGTCACTTCGGGGTTAATGGATCATAACACATAATAGGTGACTATAGACTTGCAAGATAGGATCAAGAACTCTCATATATTGATGAAAACATAATAGGTTCAGATCTGAAATCATGGCACTCGGGCCCTAGTGACAAGCATTAAGCATAGCAAAGTCATAGCAACATCAATCTCGGAACATTGTGGATATTAGGGATCAAACCCTTACAAAACTAACTCGATTACATGATAAGTCTCATCCAACCCATCACCGTCCAGCAAGCCTACAATGGAATTACTCACACACGGTGGTGAGCATCATGAAATTGGTGATGGAGGATCATTGATGATGACGATGGTGACAGATTCCCCTCTCCGGATACCCGAACAGACTCCAGATCAGCCCTCCCGAGAGATTTTAGGGCTTGGCGGCGGCTCCGTATCATAACACGCGATGAATCTTTCTCCCTGGTTGTTTTCTCTCCGAAAGTGAATATATGGAATCAGGGTTGAGGTCGTTGGACCGTAAGGGGGCCCACACGACAGGGGGCGTGCCCAGGGGGTAGGGCGCGCCCCCACACCCTCATCGATAGGTGGAGGCCCCCTGACATGGATCTTGCTTCCAGTATTTTTTATATATTCCAAAATAATTCTTCGTTGATTTTCAGGTCATTCCGAGAACTTTTATTTCTGCACAAAAATAACACCATCGCAATTCTGCTGAAAACAGCGTCAGTCCGTGTTAGTTCCATTCAAATCATGCAAGTTAGAGTCCATAACAAGGGAAAAAGTGTTTGGAAAAGTAGATACGATGGAGACGTATCAACTCCCCCAAGCTTAAACCTCTGCTTGTCCTCAAGCAATTGAGTTGATAAAATGTAAGTGATAAAGAAAAACTTTTACAAACTCTATTTGCTCTTGTTGTTGCAAATATGTAAAGCCGGCATTCAAGTTTTTAGCAAAGATTATGAACTAACCATATTCACAATAGGCATGATCATCTAGCGAGCAATAATAATAAATCTCAGATGACAACACTTTCTCAAAACAATCGTGATATGATATAACAAGATGGTATCTCGCTAGCCCTTTGTGAGACCACAAAACATAAATCAGAGCACCTTTAAAGATCAAGGAATGACTAGACATTGTAATTCATGGTAAAAGAGATCCAGTCAACTCATACTCAATGTAAACTAATTAGTAATGAATGCAAATGACAGTGGTACTCTCTAACTTTTCCTTTTTAATAAGAGGATGATGACTCAACATAAAAGTAAGTAGATAGGCCCTTCGCAGAGGGAAGCAGGGATTTGTAGAGGTGCCAGAGCTCAGTTTTGAAATAGAGATAAATAATATTTTGAGCGGTATACTTTCATTGCAACATAACACCAAGAGATGGTGATATCTTCCATGCTACACACATTTAGGAGGTTCCCAAACAGAATGGTAAAGTTTATACTGCCCCTCCACCAACAAGCATCAATCCATGGCTTGCTCGAACAATGAGTGCCTCCAACTAACAATAGTCCCAGGGGAGTTTTGTTTGCAATTATTTTGATTTGATTTGCATAAAGCATGGGACTGGGCATCCCGGTGACCAGCCATTTTCCCATGAGTGAGGAGCGGAGTCCACTCCTCTTGAGAATAACCCGCCTAACATGGAAGATACAGACAACCCTAGTTGATACATGAGTTATTCGAGCATACAAAATAGAATGTTTATTTGAAGGTTTAGAGCTTGGCACATACAAATTTACTTGGAATGGTATGTAAATATCGCATATAGGTAGGTATGGTGGACTCATATGGAATAACTTTGGGGTTTACGGCATTGGATGCACAAGCAGTATTCCCGCTTAGTACAAGTGAAGGCTAGCAAAAGACTGGGAAGCGACCAGCTAGAGAGTGACAATAGCCATGAACATGGCATTAAAGTTAATGAACATTGAGTGCAAGCATGAGTAGGATATAATCCACCATGAACATAAATACCGTGAAGGCTATGTTGATTTTGTTTCAACTACATGCGTGAACATGTGCCATGTCAAGTCACTTAAATCATTCAAAGGAGGATGCCACCCTATCATACCACATCACAACCATTTTAATAGCATGTTGGCACGCAAGGTAAACCATTATAATCTCCTGGCTAATTAAGCATGGCATAAGCAACAATAATCTCTAATTGTCATTGCCAACATGTTCATTCATAATAGGCTGAATCAAGAACGATGATCTAATCATATTTATAAAAACAAGAGAGGTCGAGTTCATACCAGCTTCTTTCATCCCAATAAGTCCATCATATATGGTCATAATTGCCTTTCACTTGCACGACCGAATGATGTGAATAATAATAATAGTGCACGTGCATTGGACTAAGCTGGAATCTGCAAGCATTCAATAAATAGGAGAAGACAAGGCAATATGGGCTCTTTTGTTAGGTCAACAATAATGCATATAAGAGCCATTCTAACATTTTAATCATGGTCTTCTCCTATCGACCCCCAAAGGAAAGAAAAGAAATAAAACTATTTACACGGGAAAGCACCCAACAAGCAAAAGAAGAACAGGAAATATTTTTGGGTTTTCTTTTTAATTACTAATACAAGCATAAAAGGAAAATAAACTAGCATGGATATTACAATGAAAAAGTATGAGCACCGACAACTAGCAATGAGTGTGTGAACAGGAATGTAATGTTGGTGAGAAATATGTACTCCCCCAAGCTTAGGCTTTTGGCCTAAGTTGGTCTATGGCTGGCCTGGCGGATATCCAATGTAATAGTTGGGGTCATATTGTGAAGAAGCCTCGGATTGCCAATGGTTGGCAATCACCTCCGGATCCCACTGGTAATTAGATTGTCGTGGAGGATCAAATTGTGGTTCCGGCTCTGTAGCTGATGTAGGGTTCCGGTAGGCGTGAATGGCCTCCAACGGAACAAGGTACTTGTTGTTTGCGTTGGTCATGGAGGAAGTGGTGAGGCCTGCATTCTCAGCCAATTCATAGAAATCATCATAAATCCCGGCTGCTCTCAAGAAATCATCACAAGGCCATTCACATGGCCGAACCTCCGCGGTGCAAGGAAGATTATATTTGGGCCTCTTATCCTCCTCACTTTGCTTATCCTTCCAGCTTCGGCTCGATGAGCCCCTCAAAAATCTCTTCATCTTTTTTCGAAAATTTCTGAAATTTTAGTAACTTCAAAATAAAAGTGAACCAAACTCAACAAAATTGATAGCAACTACTCCTACAAGTGCCTAGAGGCAATATCATGCATTAAAACTACTTTTGACCACATAAATTTGACATGCAAGCTCAAGAACAGGGTCACCTAAGCAGCAAAAATATGTAATTAATAAAGCACTAGAACAAAAACTAATTGGACCATTGGAGGAGTCACATACCAAGGAACAATCCCCCAAAGCAGTTTTGTGAGAGGTGCTTTGAGCAAGGAGATCGAAAATGGCAGCAAAATGAGCTTGGACTCGGGTTTGAGTTGGTTAGTGATGTTTGTGGGAGGAAGAACGAGTGTGTGGTAGCTGGAATAAGTGGAGGGGAGCCACCATGGGGCCACGAGGCAGGGGGTAGGGTGCACCCTCCAACCTCGTGGCCAGGTGCTTGCTCCCCCTGTTGTGTTCTCAGTGCCAGGTATTCTCAAATATTCCAGAAAAAATCATATTTAAATTTCAGGGCATTTGGAGAACTTTTATTTTTGGGGTATTTTTTATTGCATTGATAATTCAGAAAACAAACAGAATATACTATTTTTGCTTTATTTAATATAAATAACAGAAATTAAAAAAAAGGGTACAGAAGGTTGTGTTTCTAACTTCATCCATCTCATGCTCATCAAAAGGAATCCACTAACAAGGTTGATCAAGTCTTGTTAACAAACTCATTGCGAATAACATGGAACCGGAGAATTTTTGAATAACACTAGGTTACCTCAACGGGGATATGCACGTCCCCAATAATAAGAATATCATATTTCTTATTTACAGTAGGAAGAGGAAATTTAAAACCTCCAAAAATAATAGATGGAATTTTTCCAATAGAGTTCATACTATGAACTTGAGGTTGTTTCCTCGGAAAGTGTAACGTATGCTCATTGCCATTAACATGAAAAGTGACATTGCCTTTGTTGCAATCAATAACAGCCCCTGCAGTATTCAAAAAAGGTCTTCCAAGAATAATAGACATACTATCGTCATCGGGACTATCAAGAATAACAAAGTTTGTTAAAATAGTAACGTTTGCAACCACAACAGGCACATCCTCACAAATACTGACAGGTATAGCAGTTGATTTATCAGCCATTTGCAAGGATATTTCAGTAGCTGTCAACTTATTCAAATCAAGTATACGATATAAAGAGAGAGGCATAACACTAACACTTGCTCCAAGATCACATAAGGCAGTTCTAACATAATTTCTTTTAATGGAGCATGGTATAGTGGGTACTCCTGGATCTCCAAACTTCTTAGGTATTCCACCCTTAAAAGTGTAATTAGCAAGCATGGTGGAAATTTCATCTTCCAGTATCTTTCTTTTATTTGTAACAATTTCTTTCATATACTTAGCATAAGGATTCATTTTGAGCATATCAGTTAATTGCATACGCAAAAAGATAAGTCTAATAATTTCTGCAAAGCGCTCAAAATCCTCATCATCCTTTTTCTTGGATGGTTTGGGAGGAAAAGGCATGGGTTTCTGAACCCATGGCTCTCTTTCTTTACCGTGCTTCCTAGCAACGAAGTCTCTCTTATCATAACGTTGATTATTTGATTGTGGGTTATCAAGATCAACAACAGGTTCAATTTCTACATCATTATCATTGCTAGGTTGAGCATCAACATGAACATCATCATTAACATTATCAGTAGGTTCATGTTCATTACCAGGTTGTGTTTCAGCATCAAAAATAGAAATATCATTGGGATTCTCAGGTGTGTCTACAACAGGTTCACTAGAAGCATGCAAAGTCCTATCATTTTTCTTTTTCTTCTTCTTAGAAGGACTAGGTGCATCTACATTATTTCTCTGAGAATCCTGCTCAATTCTCTTAGGATGGCCCTCAGGATACAAAGGTTCCTGAGTCATTTTACCTCCTCTAGTCACAACTCTAACAGCATTATCATTCTTATTATTTAATTCATTGAGCAAATCATTCTGAGCTTTAAGTACTTGTTCTACTTGAGTTGTAACCATAGAAGCATGTTTACTAATAAGTTTAAGTTCACCTTTAACTCTAGACATATAATCACTCATGTCGGGGGTTTGGTGCGACATATGCCAACGGATGGTTATCATGGTGGGGGCGAGTAGGACGTCGCCGGTGCCTGGAAACGGGATGAGGCGAAGACATGCACGCCGGTGAATCTTACCCAGCTTCAGGGCTCTCCGGGGAGATAACACCCCTACTGCTGCTCTGCGGGGTCTCCGCATGATCACTATGGCCAAGTGTTTACAGGTTGCTCCTTGAGCTGTTTCTGGTGGTAGAAGAGGGCAAGGCTAGCTCTCTCCTTCTATCTGGTATGGTCTAGAACTACCGGGATCCAACCCTTTGCATGGGTGCCCTCGGGGGTTTATATAGGCCTACCCCCTAGGGGTACAATGGTAATTCAACTGGGCGCGGGCCCAGCCGCCAGTGCCTCCGACTTCTTGACTTCTCCGCCGACTGCTGGGGCCCGCCGACTGGTGGGCCCCGCCGGCTGGTCTAGTACGGAGCCGACAGGCCGCGTCCGCCGCGGCGGGTCTTGCCGGCTGCTGATTACTATAGCCGTGCTTCTGATGACGCAGGCTTGGTCATGGGGTAGTGGCAACAGCCCTGCCGCCTGGCGGGCGATCACTCTGGCCACTCCCCATCTCATCTTGACTAATGGCGCGTGGGCCCAGGGGGAGGGCTCGGCCGACTCCCAATGGGTCCGATTAGTGGTTCTCCCGCCGTCTCCCGAGGTCTCGCTGGCTGGTGGGCCCCGCTGCTTCCAGGCTGTACAGACAAGCCATCGTGGGCACAAGACTCGGTACTGTGGTGCTGATGTCAGGGCCGGCCAGGCAACAGTGCCACGCCGCACGGAGATCTTCCTGAGTACGGCGTGCTGTGGCCATGCCTGCCCTTGGTCAGGGACGGGGAGTGGGCTTCACTGTAGCCACGCCCCTGCCCCGTCCCCTTCGATGAGGTCATGATTTGTTGGAGTCGCCGGCCGACTCCCCAAAGCCGTCTTCTCTGGAAGTCGTCCCCGGGACTCGGCCGTGAGTGGGCAGTCGGCCGCGCTGCTGTTGATTCCTCAGGAGGCGGCTCTTCGTCCCGGAGTCTTGAGGGGCGCAGCCTGCCCCGATGTCTTGAAAGTTTAAGGGACTCGGGTTGGCCTACCCGTGGCCCATTACTCCGACAGTAGTCCCCGAAGCTGGTGAGGCGCCGCGGACAATCGGCCGAGAAGCCTCAGCATTTTCTCTCTCCGGGTGCTCGACACATGGTCTTGATTGACTTCTGCCGGGCCATCTAGAAGGAGTCGGACTTGCTTAACTTGGACTTCACTCAATTCCGACTTGCTCGGTATTTCGAACATCGCGGTGGGATTTCAAGTGGCATGCTAGCTAAGCCTCCAGGCCACCGCCCATTCTTGGCCTGTCACGCGAGGGCACGTGGCCAGGCCATCCTGTCAGCTTACGCGCGCGACGGGACAGGCCCATAGGTGGGGCCCGCCACTACCGCGCCTCGGTGCCCGAGCGGATCCGCTGTGGCCCCGGTGGACGGTTGGGATTCCTGTGGAGTTACTACACGCAGTAACTTTACAGGGATCGTGGGGTCGTGGGGTTGTGGGCGCAGTGAATCCCCACGTCCGCCCCCTCGGCTTCGCAGCCCACGTGGCTATAAGTAGGGGGAAGAGGGGGGCACGCGCGCCCCACCTTCCCACTACCCCTCGTTCTCTTCTTCCTCGCTCTCCTCGCTCTCCTTCCTCTTCTCTTCTTCGCTCCGGCGCACGCCCAAGCTCCGGCGAACACCGCGGCGACAACTCGCGATGAGTTCCTCCTCCGTTGCCGCGCCTCCCCCAGTGCACTCCGGCACCTGGGACGGTTCCGAAGTCCATGAAGACCACATCGAGTTCCTCCACCGGACCCATCGGCTTCCTGGCGAGGATCGCGTGCAGGTGCGTCTTGCGCCGGAGGGGGAGATTTCCCCCGCCCCACAGGAGGGCAAGCGGGTCATCTTCCGCTCGCACTGCCTGTGCGGGCTGGGGCTGCCGGCGAGCAGCTTTTTCGGTCTTTCATGGAGTTCTACGGACTCCAGCCGCACCACCTCACCCCCAACACCGTGGTGCTGCTGTCCGCCTTCGTGGCCTTGTGCGAAGGCTTCCTCGGAGTCCTCCCGACCCTCGACCTCTGGGGGAGTTCTTCTTCTCCAAGCTCGGCACCCAGGCCGCGGGCGTGCCGGCTCAATGCGGCGCCTTCATCGCCGTGCGAAGGTCAGGAGCCGACAACCCCTTCCCCTCCATCTCACTGATAAAGTCGGTGAAGATGTGGCAGAGGTCCTACTTCTACGTCAGGAACGTCGCCACGAGGGGCGACTGGGTCAATCTGCCGGCTTTCGAAGCCGGCCCGCCGGCTGGCAGACTGCCCAACTGGTCGTACCGAGCCAGGTCGCTGACGCGTGCGGGAGCCGGCGCCATCACGCGACTCCGAGAGCTGACGCAGTCGGAGGGTCTGACTGGTCCGGACCTGCTGGCCGCCTTCGTGTCGCGCCGAGTTCTTCCACTCCAAGGCCGCCCTCACATGATATGCCAGATGAGCGGGCGTCGCGACCCGAGTCAGATGTGCACCAAGGACATGCCTCATGAAGAGGTGGCCCTCATGGTGAACTACCTTTCGGATAGCAGGCTCCCGGAGGAGTGGCGATTCGGCAAGGTGCCGTACTCCCGCGCTGACCCCCCGCCCGTGGAGAATCGCCTTTCTTTTCTTTCTTTAGATTGTCTTCTTCTTGCCGAGTTTTGTTCTGACCGGTCGGCTTTGGTTAGAATCCCCTTCTTCATCCACAAGCAGGCACCACGGGGCCGGCCCGTGAGTTCGTCGCCGACCGGGCGGAGAGCGACGTCGACGACCCCGATCTGGGGGCGGCGGCTCTGGAAGACGACGCTGAGGGAGGGGGAGGGACGGCAGGCGACTTCAGGCCCTCGTCTACCTTCACCGACTGGCCTGAAGACAACGCCGAGGGAGAAGTTGCCCCTCGCCATCGTCCAGGAGCCAGCCATCCTGGCGCGGGCTCTTTTGCCGCGCCGGGCGCTCCAGGCGGCGGGAAGAAGCGCAGGGCCGCGCTGACTTTGTTCGGCAGTCGGCCGAAGAAGCCCAAGGGCTCGGCTGCGGCGACCCGGCAGGACGAGGCAGCCGCAAAGGCCATCCGCTTCCGTAAGGAAGGGAAGAAGCCGATGTTGGTCTCCGCGTAAGTATTATGTCTTCAAAGTTTTATTCTTTCTTCACGGTTTGTCTGAGTCTCTGCTTTCCCCTCTTTCTTCAGGGCTCCCCTCTCTCTTGAGCGGGTCGCCGCCGCCTCCGTCATGGGGTCAGCGGAGACGTCCGCTACCACTCGGCGGATTGACCCCGCTGCTGACCTCCGGGAGGCGACGGAGCGGAATGTGCAGGAGAGGCGCAACGAAGAAGAGGCCCTCCTCCTGGAGAAGGCGGAGGCCGACAGGGCGGAGGCCTCTACTAAGAAAAAAGTAGAGGAGGCCCAAGCCGCGGCGGCGGCGAAGCAGCAGGCTGAGGAAGCCGCACGCCGCCAGTCAGCCTTGCTCGTTACCCCGCTGAACTCTGCGCCGCCGCCTCGGGAGCTCGCGGGGCCAACTTGAGAAGCCGGCGAGGAGAACCTCGTCGCGGGGAGGGAAGGCGGCGACCCCTCTGCTCCGGACGCGGATGTTCCGCCGCCGCCTCCACCGCCGTCTGAAGGCGCGCAAGGCGAGCAGCCAGTGGACCCTCCGGTGCCGCCGACCGAAGAAGAGGCCGTGGCGAGGCTACTCCTCCAAGTCGGCTCGCCAATGTGCCATCATCTGGAGAAGGCGACTTCGGCACCCTGCCCCCTGGAAGCCGGCACTGCCAGCTCGGCGGCACCAGACGCTAAAGCGACTAGCGCCGCACTTGTTGGGTGGGTGCGAGGAGGCAGCACAGGGCCGCTGAACCGGGCACTCCTAGACGTCCAGGCGAAGTTCCGTGCTGAGGGAGACGCTCTCCAGAGTTGCACCAAGGCGTTCCTAGTGTCGCGGGCAGCCGTCCGGGTATGTTGTTTTTTTCTTTGGTCTTTGTTTTCTTGCTCCTCTCTATGGGGGTGCGCCAGCGCACCCACTGGATGTAGTCCCCGAGTTTTGGGCCGGCTGCTGAGCAGGCGGCCCGGAACTCCAATTGATGAACTTCTGGGTACTAACTTTGTCTGAAATGCTTGTCGCGGGATTACCACAACCTCCGCGTCACTGCCTTCAACCGTAACGTTGAAGAGCTGGGCAAGCAGACCGCTAACTTGGCGGAGAGCTGGAGTAAGTCCCTCTTTTTCTTCTCTGCGGGGGCGTGCTGGCGCACCCGTGGGCTGTAGTCCCCGAGATTCGGGCCGACTGCTAAGCAGTCGGGCCGGATCTCCCTGGCGACCTACTTTATTGACGACTGTTGTCTTTCTTCCTTTCCTTCAGGAGCCAACGCTGCTCTTCAACAGCAGCTGAGCGAAGCCAACTCCGCCCTGCACGCCAAAGGGGAGGAGTGCAGCAAGCTCGCCACAGAGCGTGATCTGCTGGCCACTCAGTTGGCAGAGCAGAAGGAGCTACTTGCGAAGTCGCAGAGGGAGGCGGAGGAGACGGAAACCGCCCTCTTGGCCGAGTTCGCGAGCGAGCGCTCCTCCTGGTCTGACAAGGAGGCGCTGCTGTCCTCCGGCTTCCACGAGATTGAAGACATCGTTGATGGTGAGTCTCTTTATTTTCTTTCTTCGAGCTGCCAACTTAGATCGTGCTGATGCCTGGTTTTTGACTTGCTTCTTCATTTCTTCGTGTCTGTGCAGACTTCTTCCCTGGGCAGTCGCAGGTCGCTATCCAAGCCATCAAGGCCGACCGTGAAAGTCGGAGGGCGGAGGGCACGGAGATTGCCGCCGATGCCCCCCGAACTCCTGGCGAGGACATCTTGAGCATCGAGGCTCGCCTCCGGCCGGCTCACTGGATGCTGCGCCGGCTTCAGCGCGTCGGTGCCCAGGCGATTTCCGCCCTTTGGCCGGATATGCAGGCTCCGCGCACCCCCAGCCTGACGGCCAACTGGCTGGAGGTCGCGGCTGGTCATCTTGAGGCCTGGAAGGGCTCTTTGGCCCGGGCTGGAGCGCGCCGGGCCTTGGAGTTCGTCAAGGCATGGTACCCGGGGCTGGATCTGGACCGGTTGGCCACGCTTCGGTCGGAGGCCCAGCCGGAGCTGGCGGCTGCGGAAGATGCCCTCGTCAAACGTACTACGGCATCGCTGAGTACACCGACACCAGCATCTTCGTCCCCGAGCGGTCTGAAGACGGCGAGGAGGTACCGCCGGAGTGGTTTGCGATGAACCCAGACTACGGCGAAGACTCGGCGGAGGTTATTGGCTCCAGCGTCGAGGAGGAGGACGAGGCGGAGGATGGGGGCGAGGCGGAGGCACCAGAAGACGGAGCAGATGGCCAGCCTCAGCCCGACCGCACCTCCCGACTGCTGCCAGAGGCGATCAAGCCGAGACTAGCCAGCCGGCCGCCCCGACGCCTGACGCTGGCGCCTCCTCCGGCCCTTCGACTCCGTCTGCTGCCTCCTGAGCTGCCGCTGTGTCTTTTATTTTATCTGCTTTAGTAGTCTTTGAAGAACTTGTTAATTCCCACAATTCCACCTGCGGGGTGTATTTTGGACCTCTACTCGACAATTCGGCCAAGGGCCTATGTTATGTATATATATATATCTATCTTTTCTTCCTCATTGTTTTTTGGCTGTTTTCCTTTGCCGCTTTCTCTTAGTTGCCTGCCTTGCCAATCGGACAGCCGCTCTGCGGACTGTCGCTGGATCAAGTGCCAGCCTACTTTGGGAAAGCAAGTACTTAGCCGTTTTCGAGATTGTTTGAGCAAGTTGGATAGAAGACGGCAATCCGACTATCCGAGAGTCGGTTTGTGAGAAAGGCTGGAAGTCGTCTTGAGCTATGTTTTATGCTTTGAGTCCTTAGCCATTTTTCATGCGAATGCCCGTTCTACCTTACCGCTGCCCACCGTACAGTCGCTCTGCGAGCTGCGGCTTCTGACAGGAGACGGCTTAGGCGTTTACACACTACTTGTCCGACTGTAGGAAGCATTTCATAGTGCAAGGCGGCAAGTCCCCGGGCCGACTTGTCGAGCCCGGTGCCAAGCAGCATGACAAAGGGTAACATACTTGTAGGCATAATTTTTATCATACAGACAAAAGAGGGCAGTCCCCGAGCTCGTCTCGGGGGGCCCGAAGTCTTGATACTTAAATACAAAAGGTAGCATGGAACATACTACATCAACTGTAAAATCTTCGGAGGAGATTTGCATTCCATGGCCGCTCTGTCTCCTTGCCAGAGTCGTCCATCTTGCGTGCTCGGGGCTTCTGAGCATCGATCAGGTAGTAGGAATCGTTGCCCAGTACTTTGCTGATGATGAAAGGGCCTTCCCAAGGCGCCGACAGCTTGTGCTGGCCGGCTGTTCGCTGGATCAGCCGGAGCACAAGGTCGCCTTCTTGGAAAGATCTTGGCCTGACCTTCCTATGGTGGTATCAGCGCAGGCTCTGCTGGTAGATGCTAGACCGGCTGAGTGCCAACAGCCGGCCCTCTTCCAGCAGATCGACGCCGTCTTGTCGTGCTTCTTCTGCTTCCTCCTCGGTGTACATGGTGACTCGTGGGGAGTCAAACTCTATGTCCGTTGGGATGACGGCTTTGGCACCATAGATGAGGAAGAAGGGCGTGAAGCCGGTTGACTTGTTTGGAGTCGTGCGCAGACTCCAGAGGACGGCTGGCAACTCGTCGAGCCAACAGCTAGCCGAGCGCTCCAGAGGCTCGATCAACCGAGGCTTGATGCCGGACAGGATGAGGCCGTTTGCTCGCTCCACTTGGCCGTTTGACTGCGGATGGGCGACAGACGCTAGGTCCAGTCGGATGCCCTGTGTTGCGCAGAAACGGGCCAAGGCGCCTTCGGCAAAATTTGTGCCGTTGTCGGTGATGATGCTGTGTGGTATGCTGTACCGAATTGTGATATCGATGATGAAGGTCACGGCAGTCAGACCGTTCAGTTTCTTAATTGGCTTCACTTCCACCCACTTGGTGAACTTGTCCACTGCGACAAGTAGGTGAGTTAAACCACCTCGTGCTGTCTTGAATGGTCCGACCATGTCTAGATCCCAAACTGCGAAAGGCCAGGCAATGGGGATGGTCTTGAGCGCAGAAGCCGGCTGGTGCGCCTTGGAGCTGAACTTCTGGCACCCTTTGCATTTTTGGACCAACTCCTTGGCCTCTTCCAAGGCAATCAGCCAGAAGAAACCATGCCGAAAGGCTTTGGCGACGAGTGCTCTTGAAGCCGCATGGTGGCCGCATTCGCCTTGATGGATGTCTTTGTGAATAGCCTGGCCTTGCTCTGGCTCTATGCAGCGCTGGTAGAAACCAGTGACGCTGCGCCTGACCAGCTCTCTGTTGATTATGGTATAGGCTGCCGCCCGGCGTTGTACTTGCCAAGATGAGGTCTCATCAGTTGGTAGCTCTCTTTGTTCACCAGGAATTTGAGGATGGGCTGGGACCATGAGGGTGGTGCTATTTCTTCGACTACCAGAACTGCGACTTGGACGAGGGCGGCTAGGCTGGGTAGCGGCGGGTTGGAGTCAACAACCGCTTGTTGGGTTGATGAAGTCCCCAGGCCGACTGGCGCGGTCCTTGGGCCGAGTTCTGGAATCTTCGAGTCCGCCACCGCAGTCCCTGGGCCGGGCTTGACCGTGGCGGCTTTGGAGTCATCCGCCAAAGTCCCCGTTCCGACTGCCGGAGCTCTGGAGTCGGATCCGCCGTCTTCGGGAGGAGCCGGCACAAAAATGGAGTCTGGTTCTAGTGAAGGCTTGACAGACAGCTTGAGGAGGCGTTGAAGGGCGACGCCAGAGGGTATTGCTTGGAGGGTAGAGCCGATTCGTGCCAAGGCGTCTGCTTGGTCGGTGTCGTTTCTTGGCACATGGAGGAACTCACACCCTTCGAAATACCCGCTGAGTTACTGCACGAGGAAACGGTAGCTCGCCATGTTTGCGTCTTTCGCGTCCCAGTCGCCAGATGACTGCTGGACCACTAAGTCTGAGTCGCCATAACACAAGATCCAGCGGATGCCAAGTTCTTTGGCAAGCCGGAGCCCGTGAATGAGCGCCTCGTACTCGGCAACGTTGTTGGAGGCGGCAAAATGGATTTGCAGCGCATATTTGAGCTTGTCTCCTTTAGGAGAGGTGAGGACGACGCCGGCCCCCAAGCCGGTGCGCATCTTGGAGCCGTCGAAGTGCATCCGCCAATGGGTGGAGTCAGGTGCTGGAGGCAGGTACTGTGTCTTGGCCCAATCGACGAGGAAGTCGGCCAGTGCTTGTTATTTGATAGCGGTGCGGGGCTGGTAGTAGATGATGTAAGGAGCCAGCTCTATGGCCCACTTGGCCACTCGACCAGAGGCATCTCGGCTACCGATGATCTCGGCAAGTGGAGCCGTGCAGACCACTGTGATTGGATGCTCTTTAAAGTAAGGCTTCAATTTCTTGGCAGCAAAGTGCATGCCGTAGCACATCTCTTGGTAGTGGGGGTAGTTCTGCTTGGAGGTCGACAGTACCTCACTCAGGTAATATACTGGTCTCTGGACCGGTAGCGCCTTGCCTTCCTCCTTGCGCTCTACTACAATGACTGTGCTGACTACTCGGCTGGTGGCGGCGATGTACAGGAGCATAGGTTCCTTGGGAGTCGGAGCCGCCAGGACGGGTGGAGTAGTCAGCATCTTCTTCAACTGGTGAAAAGCTTCATCCGCCTTATGGTTCCACTCGAAAAAAGTGGTCTTCTTCATGAGTTGGTATAAGGGGAGAGCTTTCTCGCCCAGCCGACTGATGAATCGGCTGATGGACGCTAAGCAGCCGGTGAACTTCTGCACATCCAGCAGTCGGCTGGGTACCTCCATTCTCTCGATGTCCTTGATTTTTACTGGGTTGCATTCTATGCTGCGTTCAGAGACCAGGAAACCTAGCAGCTGGCCGGCTGGTACTCCGAAGACACACTTCTCGGGGTTGAGCTTGATCTGGAACCGGCGCAGGTTCTCAAAGGTCTCCTTGAGGTCTTCCAGCAGTGTTCCACGCTTTTCCGTCTTCACTACCACGTCGTCTACATAGACGTGGGCATTCCTGCCGAGCTGCTTGAGGAGACACTTCTGCATGCAACGCTGAAAGGTGGCGCCGACATTCCTCAAGACGAACGTCATGGTGAGGTAGCAGAATGCTCCAAACGGCATGATGAAGGCGGTCTTCAATCTGTGAGCGGGTTCAGCTTGATCTGGTGATATCCTGAGTATGCATCCAAGAAACTCAACAGCTCGCATCCGGCTGTGGAGTCTATCACCTGATCGATTCTTGGTAGAGCAAATGGGTCCTTGGGGCAGGCCTTGTTGAGGCTCGTGTAGTCAAAACACATTCGCCACTGCTTGTTCTTCTTTAGCACTAGGACCGGATTTGCCAGCCACTCAAGAAAGAAAACTTCCATATTGAAGCCGGCTGCTAGGAGTCGGGCTATCTCTTCTCTGATGACTCTTCTCTTCTCTTCTGATAAGCGGTGCAAGGGCTGCCTGACCGTCTTTGCATCAGATCGGACATGTAACTTGTGCTCGGCGAAATCCGTCGGTACACCTGGCATGTCTTTGGGAGAGCATGCGAAGATGTCCCGATTCTCACGGAGGAAATCGACGAGATCGCCTTCCTATTTGCTGTCGAGGTTTGCACCTACGACGGCGTACCTCTCTGGGTGCTCCGGATCCAAGGGTATCTTCTTTGTCTCTTTGGCCGGCTTGAACAAACCTTCGGCTTCCGACTCCTTTGGGTCAGGCGATATCTCCGGCTACTTTCCGGCCATTGCCACAACTCGTTCAAGGAGTTGCTTCTCAGCTGCGATTACCAGGGACTCGGCCAGCCGACTGCTCTCGGCCACGCAAGCGGATGACTTCTGGTAGTCGCCGGCCATAGTCAGAATTCCCCTGGAACTGGGCATCTTCATCTTGAGGTAGGCGTAGTGGGGGGCCACCATGAACTTGGCCAAGGCGGGTCGGCCAAGCGGCGCATGGTATGGGCTCTCAAAGTCCACCACCTCAAACCAAATAGGCTCTCTTCGGAAGTGATCTTTGTCCCCAAAGAGGACGTCAATCAGGATCTTGCCGATTGGTGAGCAGGAAAGCCCAGGAACAATGCCGTGGAACACTGTCCGGCTGTTCTGAAGCTGTCTTTGCTTGATTCCTAACTTCTCCATGGTGTCCTTGTACAGGATAATGATGCTGCTGCCCCCGTCTACCAGAACTCGTGAGAAACGCGCAGCCCGTTTGTCCGTGGCGAAGGTGGCGTCCAGGACCAAGGCGTAGGAGCCCGGACTCGGCATCACTTATGGGTGGTCAGCCCTACTCCAGCTGATGGGCTTCTCAGACCAGTGCATGAACTCTGGCATCTCTGAGGCTACTGCGTTCACCTCTTGTCGCTGAAGCCGCCTGCTGCGTCGATCATTAGCCACACTGGTGAACACCACATAGGCTCCATGCTCTTCAGGGTATTCGTCTTGTACTGCACCGACTGGCCTGACTGCCAGCTGCTGGGGCGGAGGCGGAGGCGGCTGCCCAGCAGGCGGGGGTTGTTGGAAATATGCCCTAGAGGCAATAATAAATTAGTTATTATTATATTTCCTTGTTCATGATAATCGTTTATTATCCATGCTAGAATTGTATTGATAGGAAACTCAGATACATGTGTGGATACATAGACAACACCATGTCCCTAGTAAGCCTCTAGTTGACTAGCTCGTTGATCAATAGATGGTTACGGTTTCCTGACCATGGACATTGGATGTCGTTGATAACGGGATCACATCATTAGGAGAATTATGTGATGGACAAGACCCAATCCTAAGCCTAGCACAAAGATCATGTAGTTCGTATGCTAAAGCTTTTCTAATGTCAAGTATCATTTCCTTAGACCATGAGATTGTGCAACTCCCGGATACCGTTGGAGTGCTTTGGGTGTGCCAAACGTCACAACGTAACTGGGTGGCTATAAAGGTACACTACAGGTATCTCCGAAAGTGTCTGTTGGGTCGGCACGAATCGAGACTGGGATTTGTCACTCCGTGTAAACGGAGAGGTATCTCTCGGCCCACTCGGTAGGACATCATCATAATGTGCACAATGTGATCAAGGAGTTGATCACGGGATGATGTGTTACGGAACGAGTAAAGAGACTTGCCGGTAAAGAGATTGAACAAGGTATCGGGATACCGACGATCGAATCTCGGGCAAGTGTCGTACCGATAGACAAAGGGAATTGTATACGGGATTGATTAAGTCCTTGACATCGTGGTTCATCCGATGAGATCATCGTGGAACATGTGGGAGCCAACATGGGTATCCAGATCCCGCTGTTGGTTATTGACCGGAGAGTCATCTCGGTCATGTCTGCATGTCTCCCGAACCCGTAGGGTCTACACACTTAAGGTTCGGTGACGCTAGGGTTATAGAGATATTAGTATGCGGTAACCCGAAAGTTGTTCGGAGTCCCGGATAAGATCCCGGATGTCATGAGGAGTTCCGGAATGGTCCGGAGGTAAAGAATTATATATAGGAAGTGCTGTTTCGGCCATCGGGACAAGTTTCGGGGTCACCGGTATTGTACCGGGACCACCGGAAGGGTCCCGGGGGTCCAGCGGGTGGGGCCACCTGCCCCGGGGGGGCACATGGGCTGTAGGGGGTGCGCCTTGGCCTATATGGGCCAAGGGCACCCGCCCCAAGAGGCCCATGCGCCAAGAATCAAGGGAGAGGAAGAGTCCTAAAGGGGGAAGGCACCTCCGAGGTGCCTTGGGGAGGATGGACTCCTCCCCCCCTTGGCCGCACCCTTCCTTGGAGGAAGGGGCAAGGCTGCGCCCTCCCCCTCTCCCTTGGCCCTATATATAGTGGGGGAAGGGAGGGCAGCAATACCTAAGCCCTGGCGCCTCCCTCTCCCTCCCATGACACATCTCCCTCCTCCCGTAGCGCTTGGCGAAGCCCTGTTGGAATCCCGCTACTTCCACCACCACGCCGTCGTGTTGTTGGATCTCCATCAACCTCTCCTCCCCCTTGCTGGATCAAGAAGGAGGAGACGTCGCTGCTCCGTACGTGTGTTGAACGCGGAGGTGCCGTCCGTTCGGCGCTAGGATCATCGGTGATTTGGATCACGACGAGTACGACTCCATCAACCCCGTTCTCTTGAACGCTTCCGCGTGCGATCTACAAGGGTATGTAGATCCACTCCTCCCTCGTTGCTAGATGACTCCATAGATAGATCTTGGTGACACGTAGGAAAATTTTGAATTTATGCTACGTTCCCCAACAGTGGCATCATGAGCTAGGCCTATGCGTAGTTTCTATGCACGAGTAGAATACAAAGTAGTTGTGGGCGTTGATTTTGTTCAATATGCTTACCGTTACTAGTCTTATCTTGATTCGGCGGCATCGTGGGATGAAGCGGCCCGGACCGACCTTACACGCACTCTTACGTGAGACTGGTTCCACTGACTGACATGCACTAGTTGCATAAAGGTGGCTAGCGGGTGTCTGTCTCTCCCACTTTAGTCGGATCGGATTCGATGAAAAGGGTCCTTATGAAGGGTAAATAGCAATTGGCATATCACGTTGTGGTCTTTGCGTAGGTAAGAAACGTTCTTGCTAGAAACCCATAGCAGCCACGTAAAACATGCAAACAACAATTAGAGGACGTCTAACTTGTTTTTGCAGGGTATGCTATGTGATGTGATATGGAAAAAGGATGTGATGAATGATATATGTGATGTATGAGATTGATCATGTTCTTGTAATAGGAATCACGACTTGCATGTCGATGAGTATGACAACCGGCAGGAGCCATAGGAGTTGTCTTAATTTATTTATGACCTGCGTGTCAACATAAACGTCATGTAATTACTTTACTTTATTGCAAACCGTTAGCTATAGTAGTAGAAGTAATAGTTCACGAGACAACTTCATGAAGACACGATGATAGAGATCATGGTGTCAAGCCGGTGACAAGATGATCATGGAGCCCCAAGATGGAGATCAAAGGAGCTATATGATATTGGCCATATCATGTCACTATTATTTGATTGCATGTGATGTTTATCATGTTTTTGCATCTTGTTTACTTAGAATGACGGTAGTAAATAAGATGATCCCTCATAATAATTTCAAGAAAGTGTTCCCCCTAACTGTGCACCATTGCGACAGTTCGTTGTTTCGAAGCACCACGTGATGATCGGGTGTTAGATTCAAACGTTCACATACAACGGGTGTTGACGAGCCTAGCATGTACAGACATGGCCTTGGAACACATGCGAAATACTTAGGTTGACTTGACGAGCCTAGCATGTACAGACATGGCCTCGGAACACAGAAGACCGAAAGGTCGAGCATGAGTCGTATGGTAGATACGACCAACATGAAGATGTTCACCGATGTTGACTAGTCCGTCTCACGTGATGATCGGACACGGCCTAGTTGACTCGGATCATGTAAGCACTTAGATGACTAGAGGGATGTCTATCTGAGTGGGAGTTCATAAGATGAACTTAATTATCCTAAACATAGTCAAAAGGTCTTCGCAAATTATGTCGTAGCTCGCACTTCTGTTCTACTGTTTAGATATGTTCCTAGAGAAAATTTAGTTGAAAGTTGATAGTAGCAATTATGTGGACTAGGTCCGTAAACTGAGGATTGTCCTCATTGCTTCATAGAAGGCTTATGTCCTTAATGCACCGCTCAGTGTGCTGAACCTCGAACGTCGTGTGTGGATGTTGCGAACATCTGACATACACATTTTGATAACTACGTGATAGTTCAGTTAAACGGTTTAGAATTGAGGCACCGAAGACGTTTTTGAAACGTCGCAAAACATATGAGATGTTTTGAGGGCTGAAATTGGGATTTCAGGCTCGTGCCCACGTCAAGAGGTATAAGACCTCTGACGATTTTCTTAGCCTGCAAACTAAGGGAGAAAAGCTCAATTGTTGAACTTGTGCTCAGATTGTCTGAGTACAACAATCGCTTGAATCGAGTGGGAGTTGATCTTTCAGATGAAATAGTGATGGTTCTCCGAAGTCATTACCACCAAGCTGCTTGAGCTTCATGATGAACTATGATATATCAGGGACATATATGATGATCCCTGAGATATTCGCGATGTTTGACACCGCGAAAGTAGAAATCAAGAAGGAGCATCAATTGTTGATGGTTGGTGAAACCATTAGTTTCAAGAAGGGCAAGGGCAAAAAGGGATGCTTCATGAAACGGCAAATTAGCTGCTGCTCTAGTGAAGAAACCCAAGGTTGAACCCAAACCCGAGACTAAGTGCTTCTGTAATAAGGGGAACAGCCACTGGAGCAGAATTACCCTAGATACTTGGTAGATGAGAAGGCTGGCAAGGTCGATAGAAGTATATTGGATATACATTGTGTTGATGTGTACTTTACTAGTACTCCTAGTAGCACCAGGGTATTACATACCGGTTCAGTTGCTAAGTGTTAGTAACTCGAAATAAAAGCTACGGAATAAACGGAGACTAGCTAAAGGTGAGATGACGATATGTGTTGGAAGTATTTCCAAGGTTGATCAAATATCGTACGCTCCCTCCACCATTGAGATTGGTATTAAAACCTAAATAATTGTTATTTGGTGTTTGCGTTGAGCATAGACATGACTGGATTATGTCTATCGCAATACGGTTATTCATTTAAGGAGAATAACGGTTACTCTGTTTATTTGAATAATACCTTCAATGGTCTTGCACCTAAAATGAATGGTTCATTGAATCTCGATCGTAGTGATACACATGTTCATGCCAAAAGATAGTAATGATAGTAGCACCTACTTGTGGCACTGCCACTTAAGTCTTATCGGTATAAAACGCATGAAGAAGCTCCATGTTGATGGATCTTTGGGCTCACTCGTTTTTGAAAGGTTTGAGACATGCGAACCATGTCTATTGGTGTATATGCATGAAGAAACTCCATGCAAATGGAGCATTTGGACTCACTTGATTTTGAATCACTTAAGACATGCAAATCATACCACATGGGCAAGATGACTGAAAGCCTCGTTTTTCAGTAAAATGGAACTAGAAAGCAACTTGTTGGAAGTAATACATTTTGATGTGCGTAGTCCAATGAGTGCTGAGGCATGTAGTGGATATCGTTTTGTTCTTACTTCACAGATGATTTGAGTAGATGTTGAGTATATTTACTTGATGAATCACGAGTCTGAATTATTGAAAGGTTCAAGTAATTTCAGGGTGAAGTTGAAAGATCGTCGTGACAAGAGGATAAAATATCTATATGATCATAGAGATGAATATCTGAATTACGAGTTTGGCACAGAATTAAGACATTGTGGAAATTGTTTCACAACTAATACAGCCTGGAACACCATAGTGTGATGGTGTGTCCGAACATCATAACTGCACCCTATTGGATATGATGCATACCATGATGTCTCTTATCGAATTACCACGATAGTTTATGGGTTAGGCATTAGAGACAACCACATTCACTTTAAATAGGGCACCACGTAATTCCGATGAGATGACACCGTATGAACTATGGTTTAGAGAAACCTAAGCTGTCATTTCTTAAAAGTTTGGGGCTGCGACGCTTATGTGAAAAGGTTTTAGGCTGATAAGCTCAAACCCAAAGCAGATAAATGCATCTTCATAGGACACCCAAAATAGTTGGGTATACCTCCTGTCTCAGATTCGAAAGCAATAAGGGATTGTTTCTAGAATCGGGTCCTTTCTCGAGGAAAAGTTTCTCTCGAAAGAATTGAGTGGGAGGATGGTGGAGACTTGATGAGGTTATTGAACCGTCTCTTCAACTAGTGTGTGGCAGGGCACAGGAAGTTGTTCCTGTGGCACCTACACCAATTGAAGTGGAAGCTTATGATAGTGATCATGAAACTTCAGATCAAGTCACTACCAAACCTCGTAGGATGACAAGGATGCGTACTACTTCAGAGTGGTACGTAATCCTGTCTTGGAAGTCATGTTGCTAGACAACAATGAACCTACGAGCTATGGAGAAGCGATGGTGGGCCCGGATTCCGATAAATGGCTCGAGGCCATAAAATCCGAGAGAGGATCCATGTATGAAAACAAAGTGTAGACTTTGGCAGAACAGCTCGATGGTCGTAAGGCTGTTGAGTGCAAATGGATTTTAAAAGGAAGACGGACAATGATGGTAAGTATCACCATTAAGAAAGCTCGACTTGTCGTTAAGATTTTTTCTGACAAGTTCAAGGAGTTGACTATGATGAGACTTTCTCACTCGTAGCGATGCTAAGAGTCTGTTGGAATTATATTAGCGATTACTGCATTATTTATGAAATCTTGCAGATAGGATGTCAAAGCATTGTTTCCTCGACAATTTTCTTGAGGAAAGGTTGTATGTGATACAACCGGAAGGTTTTGTCAATCCTGAAAGATGCTAATAAGTATGCAAAGCTCCAGCAATCCTTCTAAGGACTGGAGTAAGCATCTCGGAGTTGGAATGTGTGCTTTGATGATGATCAAAGATTTTGGGTTTATACAAAGTTTATGAGAAACTTGTATTTCCAAAGAAGTGAGTGGGAGCACTATAGAATTTCTGATGAATATATGTTGTTGACATATTGTTGATTAGAAATGACGTAGAATTTCTGGAAAGCATATAGGGTTATTTGGAAAGTGTTTTTCAATGAAAGCCTGGATTAAGCTACTTGAACATTGAGCATCAAGATCTATAAGGATAGATCAAAACGCTTAATGGTACTTTCAAATGAATACATAACGTGACAAGATTTTGATGGAGTTCAAAATGGATCGGCAAAGAAGGAGTTCTTGGCTGTGTTATAAGGTGTGAACATTGAGTAAGACTCGAAACCTGACCGCGGCAGAAGAAAGAGGAAGGACGAAGGTCGTCCCCTATGCTTTTGTCATAGGCTCTATACGGTATGCCATGCTGAGTACCACACCTGATGTGTGCCTTGCCACATATCTGGCAAGAGGGTACAAAGGCAATCTAGGAATAAATCACCAGATAGCGGTCTAAATTATCCTTAGAGGAATAAGGATATGTTTCTCGGTTATGGAGGTGATAAAGAGTTCGACGTAAAGAGTTACGTCGATGCAAGCTTAACACCTATCCGGATAGCTCTGAGTAGAGATACCGGATTCGTATAGTAGAACAGTTATTTGGAATAGCTCCAAATAGAACATGGTAGCTGCATCTAGGAGATGCCATAGAGATTTGCGAAGTACATACGGATCTGAATGTAGCAGACCCGTTGACTAAAACCTCTCTCACAAGCAACATGATCAAACCCAGAACTCATTGAGTGTTAATCACATAGTGATGTGAACTAGATTATTGACTCTAGTAAACTCTTTGGATGTTGGTTACATGGCGATGTGACCTGTGAGTGTTGATCACATGGCGATGTGAACTAGATTATTGACTCTAGTGCAAGTGGGAGACTGTTGGAAATATGCCCTAGAGGCAATAATAAATTAGTTATTATTATATTTCCTTGTTCATGATAATTGTTTATTATCCATGCTAGAATTGTATTGATAGGAAACTCAGATACATGTGTGGATACATAGACAACACCATGTCCCTAGTAAGCCTCTAGTTGACTAGCTCGTTGATCAATAGATGGTTACGGTTTCCTGACCATGGACATTGGATGTCGTTGATAACGGGATCACATCATTAGGAGAATGATGTGATGGACCAGACCCAATCCTAAGCCTAGCACAAAGATCGTGTAGTTCGTATGCTAAAGTTTTTCTAATGTCAAGTATCATTTCCTTAGACCATGAGATTGTGCAACTCCCGGATACCGTAGGAGTGCTTTGGGTGTGCCAAACGTCACAACGTAACTGGGTGGCTATAAAGGTACACCACAGGTATCTCCGAAAGTGTCTGTTGGACTGGCACGAATCGAGACTGGGATTTGTCACTCCGTGTAAATGGAGAGGTATCTCTGGGACCACTCGGTAGGACATCATCATAATGTGCACAATGTGATCAAGGAGTTGATCACGGGATGATGTGTTACGGAACTAGTAAAGAGACTTGCCGGTAACGAGATTGAACAAGGTATCGGGATACCGACGATCGAATATCGGGCAAGTGTCATACCGATAGACAAAGGGAATTTTATACGGGATTGATTAAGTCCTTGACATCGTGGTTCATCCGATGAGATCATCGTCGAACATGTGGGAGCCAACATGCGTATCCAGATCCCGCTGTTGGTTATTGACCGGAGAGTCATCTCGGTCATGTCTGCATGTCTCCCGAACCCGTAGGGTCTACACACTTAAGGTTCGGTGACGCTAGGGTTATAGAGATATTAGTATGCGGTAACTAGAAAGTTGTTCGGAGTCCCGGATGAGATCCCGGACGTCACGAGGAGTTCCGGAATGGTCCGGAGGTAAAGAATTATATATAGGAAGTGCTGTTTCGGCCATCGGGACAAGTTTCGGGGTCACCGGTATTGTACCGGGACCACCGGAAGGGTCCCGGGGGTCCACCGGGTGGGGCCACCTGCCCCGGGGGGCCACATGGGCACTAGGGGGTGCGCCTGGCACCAGCCCCAAGAGGCCCATGCGCTAAGAATCAAGGGAGAGGAAGAGTCCTAACGGGGGAAGGCACCTCCGAGGTGCCTTGGGGAGGATGGACTCCTCCCCCCTTGGCCGCACCCTTCCTTGGAGGAAGGGGCAAGGCTGTGCCCTCCCCCTCTCCCTTGGCCCTATATATAGTGGGGGAAGGGAGGGCAGCAATACCTAAGCCCTGGCGCCTCCCTCTCCCTCCCATGACACATCTCCCTCCTCCCGCAACGCTTGGCGAAGCCCTGTTGGAATCCCGCTACTTCCACCACCACGCCGTCGTGTTGTTGGATCTCCATCAACCTCTCCTCCCCCCTTGCTGGATCAAGAAGGAGGAGACGTTGCTGCTCCGTACGTGTGTTGAACGCGGAGGCGCCGTCCGTTCGGTGCTAGGATCATCGGTGATTTGGATCACGACGAGTACGACTCCATCAACCCCGTTCTCTTGAACGCTTCCGCGCGCGATCTACAAGGGTATGTAGATCCACTCCTCCCTCGTTGCTAGATGACTCCATAGATAGATCTTGGTGACACGTAGGAAAATTTTGAATTTATGCTACGTTCCCCAACAGGGGTGGCAGGAGGCCGTCTCCCTTGGCGATCCTGGTGAGCCAATGGCACTTCCGGGTTGTTTGATTCGACGGCTTCGCGCCGCTGTGGAACTTGCAAGGTCCATCCAAGGTCTGCTCATAGGAGAAGGCTGGCAACCAGTTTGGCTTGCCGCCTTTCTGTCGCTTGGGCGGAGGCTGCTCTTCTGGCTGCTGGGCTTCAACGGTCGCGACCTGTCGGCTGCCGGAAGCCGGCTGCGGGGCCATGCGCTTGTTGTCGCCCTGCTGTTGTCGCCGGCCGGCGTCTGCCGCCAGGGTTCTTGGAGCTTGAGGAGCCACTTTGCCAGTCGTGCTGATTTGAATTTCTGCCTTCATAGAGGAGTCGGCCGTGGCGTACTTGTCCGCTATGATCAGCAGCTCGTCGAGGGTTTCTGGCTCGTCACAGAGGAGCTTGTGCTTGAGGAGGGTGCCTTCTCGGCACCCGGCTGTGAAGTACTCGATGGCCTGCAACTCGTGCACGCCCTCGCAGGAGTTCCGGAGCTCAGCCCAACGAGTGAGGTAGTCGCGGGTCGACTCGTCAGGACCTTGCACGCACAAGGAGAGCTGACGAGGCTTGGGAGGACGCTTGTACGTGCTGGTGAAGTTGCGGACGAACGCTTTGGTGAAGTCGACCCAACTGTTGATGCTGCGGGGCTTAAGGCTATTCAGCCATGTCCGGGCCGTGCCTTGGAGCATGAGCGGAACGTACTTTACGGTGACACGCTTGTTGCCGTTTGCTATGCTGACAGCCATGGAGTAGTCGACTAGCCAGTCTTCCGGCTTCACGGAGCCGGTATACTTGGGTGTATCTCTTGGGAGTGTGAACCCTCTGGGAAAGGGCTCGTCCTGAATGCGGGGCCCGAAGCAAGGCGGACCCAGCTCATCTTCTTCTTCTAGCTCCAGGGACCGGTGAAGTCGGTCGATCTGGTGGCGGGCGTCATTCTCTCCAACTCCCTCTCGGCGGCCAAGGCGGTCACCGAGAGTCGGATGGTCTACAGGCGGCGGGGAGACTCGCCTCTCCTTGCGGGGAGGGGGAGGCGGACAGTTGTCCCGTCGTTCCACTGCTCTCGGGCGGCCATCTCGGTCGCGCTCTATGGTAATGCGAGTCCGACTGTGGCTAACAGCCGGCTCCTTGTCCTTTCTTCCTCGGGCGCCGCCAGTCGGCATCCGAGACGTCGCGCCTTGATCTCGCTGCGGGTCGTCGTTTGGCCGCTGCGGTGCCTCCGTGCGGCAGCCAGCCTCATTCTGCACGGCGGCCGCGTCGAGGAGCCGCTGGACTCGCTCCATCATGAGGCGGCGTTCTTCGCCCTCGAAATTGTCCAGCTCATCCGCCGCTCTCATCCGCCGCTGCCTGGGCGGCTCGGATGTTCTCCGCCGGTGTAGCTTACACGGGGCGGCTAGCCCCAAACAGGCTGGCGATGGCTACGCCGCGCTGCTGGACCGCGCCAAGGCAGCTAGGCACTGCCGGGGCCGGCGAGCCGCCGACGGCGCGATCCATCTCCCGCTGGTAAGCTTCTGACAAGCGTCTCATGCTAGCTAGCTTCTTCGTGCCTTCAACGAGCTGAAGGCGGCGCGCTTCTAACGTCTCTGCGTCAGCATCTTCCGGAATGGGCGCAGCTAGGTCTTGCAGCGCTGCGCCGAGTGAGTCGGGCGCTCCTCCGCCAGGGAACTCGTCATGACTGATGACTAGCAGCGCGGTGACGATGCTTCCGTCGCTCTCCGCGTGGGGGAGAGGTTCGTCGTAGACCACCACGTTGGTGGGGAACGCGTCGATCGACGCGGTGTCGGAGTCGACCAGCATCGGGTCGGTGGAGCCTACCGACTCCAAGTCTACGGCAGGCTCGCCAAAAACATGGAGTTGATCGAGGAGGCCCACGAGGAGGTTCTCGGGGACGTCCGCGCCTGCATCGGGCGCAAGTTCGTCGGAGAGGCGGACCTCACCGACAAGTTTGGCCAAGGAGCTGGCGGCGCAGGCGATCTCAACGCCACGCAGCGCGTCGATGCAAACTTCGCCTGGCGTGCCTGGCTGGCTGCGCTCGCCAGGGAGGAAAAGGGTTCCCGTCCAGAACAGATCTCCGGACGGTGGTGCACCATGCCCCACGGTGGGCGCCAAATGTCGGGGGTTTGGTGCGACATATGCCAACGGATGGCTTATCATGGTGGTGGTGAGTAGGACGTCGCCGGTGCCCGGAAACGGGATGAGACGAAGACATGCACGCCGGCGAATCTTACCCAGCTTCAGGGCTCTCCGGGGAGAAAACACCCCTACTGCTGCTCTGCGGGGTCTCCGCATGATCACTATGGCCAAGTGTTTACAGGTTGCTCCTTGAGCTGTTTCTGGTGGTAGAAGAGGGCAAGGCTAGCTCTCTCCTTCTATCTGGTATGGTCTAGAACTACCGGGATCCAACCCTTTGCATGGGTGCCCTGGGGGGTTTATATAGGCCTACCCCCCAGGGGTATAATGGTAATTCAACTGGGCGCGGGCCCAGCCGTCAGTGCCTCCGACTTCGGACTTCTCTGCCGACTGTTGGGGCCCGCCGACTAGTGGGCCCCGCCGACTGGTCTGGTACGGAGCCGACAGACCGCGTCCGCCGCGGGCGGGTCTTGCTGGCTGCTGATTACAGTAGCCGTGATTCTGATGACGCAGGCTTGGTCATGGGGTAGTGGCAACAGCCCTGCCGCCTGGTGGGCGATCACTGTGGCCGCTCCCCATCTCATCTTGATTAATGTGGCGTGGGCCCCGGGGGAGGGCTCGGCCGACTCCCTTGGGCCGACTCCCAACGGGTCCGATTGGCGGTTCTCCTGCCGTCTCCCGAGGTCTCGCTGGCTGGTGGGCCCCGCTGCTTCCAGGCTGTACAGACAAGCCGTCGTGGGCACAGGACTCGGTACTGTGGTGCTGATGTCAGGGACGGCCAGGCAACAGTGCCACGCCGCATGGAGATCTTCCTGAGTACGGCGTGCTGTGGCCATGCCTGCCCTTGGTCAGGGACGGGGAGTGGGCTTCACTGTAGACACGCCCCTGCCCCGTCCCCTTCGATGAGGTCATGATTTTTTGGAGTCGCCGGCCGACTCCCCAAAGCCGGCTTCTCTGGAAGTCGTCCCTGGGACTCGGCCGTGAGCGGGCAGTCGGCCGCCCTGCCGTTGATTCCTCAGGAGGCAGCTCTTCGTCCCGGAGTTTTGAGGGCCGCAGCCTGCCCCGATGTCTTGAAAGGTTATGGGACTCGGGTTGGCCTACCCGTGGCCCATTACTCCGACAACTCAAGTGTTCAATCATATAAGCATTATGTTTCAATTGTCTTCCAACATAAGCATTGAAGTTCTCTTGTTTAACCATAATGTTATCAAACTCATCTAAGCATTGGCTAGAAAACTTAGTAGGAGGGATTTTAGCTTTATCATATCTATAGAGAGAATTTACCTTTACTACCTATGTCGGGTTATCAAGACCTTGTGTTTCTTCAACATGAGGCAAATTAAGACCATGTATTTCTTCAATAGGAGGTAAATTCTTAACATCTTCATCTTTAATACCTTTTTCTTTCATAGATTTCTTTGCCTCTTGCATATCTTCAGGACTGATAAATAGAATACCCCTTTTCTTCGGAGTTGGCTTAGGAGTTGGTTCAGGAATTGGATCATGAATTGGATCAGGAAGTGTCCAATTATTTTCATTAGTCAACATATTATTCAATAGAATTTCAGCTTCATCTGGTGTTCTTTCCCTGAAAACACAACCAGCACAGCTATCCAGGTGGTCTATTGAAGCATCGATTAGTCCATTATAAAAGATATCAAGTATTTCATTTTTCTTAAGAGGATGATCAGGGAAAGCATTAAGTAATTGGAGAAGCCTCCCCCAGGCTTGTGGGAGACTCTCTTCTTCAATTTGCACAAAATTATATATTTCCCTTAAAGCAGCTGGTTTCTCATGAGCGGGGAAATATTTAGCAGAGAAGTAATAAATCATATCCTGGGGACTACGCACACAACCAGGATCAAGAGAATTAAACCATATCTTAGCATTACCCTTTAATGAGAACGGAAATAATTTAAGGATATAAAAGTAGCGTGTTTTCTCATCATTAGTGAATGGGGTGGCTATATCATTTAATTTAGTAAGATGTGCCAGAACAGTTTCAGATTCATAACCAATGTAATTATATCAGGGTCGACAGAGAATTCATAATCCTTATCAGTAACAGAGATAGGTGAAGTAGCATAAGCAGGATCATATTTCATTCTAGTATTCAGTGTTTTTTGTTTCAGCTTAGCTAATAATTTCTTAAGATCACTCCTATCATTGCAAGCAAGAAAATCTCTAGCAGTTTCTTCATCCATAACATAGCCCTTAGGCACAACAGGTAAAATTCATATCTAGGGGGAGAATCTTCATCATCACTTTCATCAATATTATCAGTTTCAATAATTTCATTCTCTCTAGCCCTAGCAAGTTGTTCATCAAGAAATTCACCAAGTGGCACAGTAATATCAAGCATAGAAGTAGTTTCATCATAAGTATCTGTAGGACCTAGAAGTAGATGTGTCTAGAGGGGGGGGTGATTAGACACTTAATGCTAAATTTGCAATTTTTAAGCTTTTTGGGTTTAAGTGGAGTTTTAGGCAGAATTTCAACATACACAATACATATCAAGCAAGCATGCAAAGAGTATATGAGCAGCGGAATGTAAAGCATGCAACTTGCAAGAATGTAAGGGAAAGGGTTTGGAGAGTTCAAACGCAATTGGAGACATGGATGTTTTTCCCGTGGTTCGGATAGGTGGTGCTATCCTACATCCACGTTGACGGAGACTTCAACCCATGAAGGGTAACGGTGGCGCGAGTCCACGGAGGGCTCCACCCACAAAGGGTAATGGTTGCGCGAGTCCACGGAGGGCTCCACCCACGAAGGGTCCATGAAGAAGCAACCACCCACAAAGGGTCCACGAAGAAGCAACCTTGTCTATCCCACCATGGCCATCGCCCACAAAGGACTTGCCTCAATAGTGGTAGATCTTCACGAAGTAGGCAATCTCCTTGCCCTTACAAACTCCTTGGTTCAACTCCACAATCTTGTCAGAGGCTCCCAAGTAACACCTAGCCAATCTAGGAGACACCACTCTCCAAGAAGTAACAAATGGTGTGTAGGTAATGAACTCCTTGCTCTTGTGCTTCAAATGATAGTCTCCCCAACACTCAACTCTCTCTCATAGGATTTGGATTTTGTGGAAAGAAGATTTGAGTGGAAAGCAACTTGGGGAAGGCTAGAGATCAAGATTCATATGGTAGGAATGGAATATCTTGGTCTCAACACATGAGTAGGTGGTTCTCTCTCACAACATATGAGTTGGAGTTGTGTATGTGTTCTGATGGCTCTCCCCACGAATGAAGAGGAGGTGGAGGTGTATATATATAGCCTCCACACAAATCCAACCGTTACACACAGTTTTCCAATCTCGGTGGGACCGAATCAACAAACTCGGTCGGACCGAAAAGGTAAACCTAGTGACCGTTAGAGATTTTCGATGGGACTGACATGCAACTCGGTAGGACCGATATGGTTAGGGTTTGGGCATAACGTGATCTCGGTGAGACCGATTACACAAACTCGGTGAGACCGAATTTGGTAATTAGCTAACCAGAGAGTTGGTCAGGCAAACTCGATGGGACCGATTTGCTCTTTCGGTGAGACCGAAAAGTTACAAAAAGGAAACACTGAATTTACATTGCAATCTCGGTGGGACCGATTCGCTTTTTCGGTTAGACCGAAAAGTTACGAAAAGGAAACAGAGAGTTTGCAATCCCATCTCGGTGAGACCGAAATCCCTATCGGTAGAACCGAATTGCTAGGGTTTGGCAGTGGCTTATGACAAGTGAAACTCGGTGGCGCCGGATAGAAAGAATCAGTAGGACCGAGTTTGGCTTAGGGTTTAGGTCATATGTGGATATGGGAAAGTAGTTGAGGGTTTTGGAGCATATCACTAAGCACATGAAGCAAGAGGCTCATTAAGCAACACCTCATCCCTCCTTGATAGTATTGGCTTTTCCTATGGACTCAATGTGATCTTGGATCACTAAAATGTAAAATGAAGAGTCTTGATCTTGAAGCTTTAGCCAATCCTTTGTCCTTAGCGTCTTGAAGGAGTTCCCACAACCTTTAGTCCATGCCACTCCATTGTTGAACTTATCTGAAATATACTAGATAGAAACATTAGTCCATAGGAGATATGTTGTTATCAATTACCAAAACCACCTAGGGAGCACTTGTGCTTTCAATATCATGCATAGCAGAAGTGGCATCATCAATAACATGCGACATATAAGAATTAATAGCAGAAGTAGGTTTAGGTGTTGCAAGCTTACTCAAAACAGAAGGTGAACCAATTGCAGAGCTAGATGGCAGTTCCTTACCTCCCCTCATAGTCGAGGGATAAATCTTGGGTCTTGGATCTTTCAAGTTCTTCATAATGATAAGAAGATATAAATCCTAGGTGACTCAAAGAATAGAGCTATGCTCCCCGGCAATGGTGCCAGAAAATAGTCTTGATAACCCACTAGTATAGGGGATCGCAATAGTTTTCGAGGGTAGAGTATTCAACCCAAATTTATTGATTCAACACAAGGGGAGACAAAGAATATTCTCAAGTATTAGCAGCTGAGTTATTAATTCAACCACACCTGGATAACCTAATATCTGCAGCAAAGTATTTAGTAGCAAAGTAATATGATAGTAGTGGAAACGATAGCAAAAGGTAACGGTAGCAAAAGTAATATGTTTGGTGTTTTGTAATGATGGTGACAATAGCAACGGAAAAGTAAATAAGCGAAGAACAATATATGGAAAGCTCATAGGCAATGGATCGGTGATAGAGAATTATGCCGGATGCACTCGATCATGTAACAGTAATAACCTAGGGTAACACAGAGCAAGCTCCAGTTCATCAATGTAATGTAGGCATGTATTTCGAATATAGTCATATGTGCTTATGGAAAAGAACTTGCATGACATCTTTTGTGCTACCCTCCCGTGGCAGCGGGGTCCTATTGGAAACTAAGTGATATTAAGGCCTCCTTTTAATAGACTACCAGACCAAAGCATTAACACATAGTGAATACATGAACTCCTCAAACTACAGTCATCACCGGTAAGTATCCCGATTATGGTCACTTCGGGGTTAACGGAACATAACACATCATAGGTGACTATAGAGTTGCAAGATAGGATCAAAAACTCTCATATATTGATGAAAACATAATAGGTTCAGATCTGAAATAATGGCACTCGGGCCCTAGTGACAAGCATTAAGCATAGCAAAGTCATAACAACATCAATCTTAGAACATAGTGGATACTAGGGATCAAACCCTAACAAAACTAACTCGATTACATGATAAATATCATCCAACCCATCACCGTCCAGCAAGCCTATGATGGAATTACTCACGCATGGCAGTGGGCATCATGAAATTGGTGATGGAGGATGGTTGATGATGACGATTCTGACAGATTCCCCTCTTCGGAGCCCTGAATGGACTCCAGATCAGCCCTCCCAAGAGAGTTTAGGGCTTGGCGGCGGCTCCGTATCGTAACACGTGATGAATCTTTCTCCCTGGTTTTTTTCTCTCCGAAAGTGAATATATGGAGTCAGGGTTGGGGTCGGTGGAGCGTCAGAGGGCCCACGAGGTAGGGGGGCGCGCCCAAGGGGTAGGGCGCCCCCCACCCTCGTGGACATGTGGAGGTCCCCTGACGTGGATCTTCCTTCCAATATTTTTTATATATTCCACAATAATTCTCCATTGATTTTCAGGTCATTCCGAGAACTTTTATTTCTGCACAAAAATAACACCATGGCAATTCTGCTGAAAACAGCGTCAGTCCGGGTTAGTTCCATTCAAATCATGCAAGTTAGAGTCCAAAACAAGGGAAAAAGTGTTTGGAAAACTAGATATGACGGAGACCTATCAACTCCTTCCATTCCTAAATATTAATCTTTTAGAGATTTCAACAAGTGACTACATACGGAGCAAAATGAGTGAACCTATAGTCTAAAATATTTCTATATACATCCGTATGTGGTAGTCCATTCAAAATATCTAAAAATACTAATATTTAGGAACGAAGGGAGTAAAATGAACAGGAAACTAAAACATGAATATTAAGTCTAGTGCTACAGTACATGCAAATCTTGTGTTTAGGCGGAGCTATGTAGATTGTCGGGGGTTAACCCCTAGACCTTAGATCAAATTGTGAAGCTATGTTTAGGATTGTTTATATTATATTTCTCCCCACCCTCCCAAACACCGATTGGTTCCGCACCCCCTCCTCCCCGGGAGAATATCAAGTTCCCCCACACCTTAGATGCTATATACTGATACGAGTTCCTCCGAGCTTGTAGATCTGAGATATAGCAGCTCACATGATGGCTTAATATTTTTATAGGAAACCTTGATGAGTTTGAGAATTGCACATAATTTGTACAAAAACTACCCAGATGCCCTTGGATCCCATATCCAATGACCTCGAAGCTTATATCACCGTAGCATCTAAGATGAAGGAGGACATCATATTCTCCTGTATGTAAGAATATCATGTGCTACCACACCTTAGATGCTTTGGTGATACAAGCTCTTCGGAGCCGTTGGATTTGTGACCCAACAACTCCTCGGTGGTTTGAATGTTTTTTTGCAGAAAAGCCCACAAAGAGTTCGGCCACTGCTTACAAGCACAAAGACTGCTCAGATGTCATTGGATCTCATATCAAACGACCTCAAAGCTCGTATCACCGTAGCATCCAAGCTGCTAGAGCACCTGATGTTTTCTCACATGGGAGAATATGAGGTGCCCCCACATCGTAGATTCTATGGTGATACGAGTTCACGGAGATCTAACGGCTCACAGTAGGAGGTTTGAATGTTTTTGCAATATACGCCTGAGAGAGTTTGGGAATTGCGCAGAAAGTACCAAGTACTACACATGTGGCATCTAATGACAGCTCATACGACCTAGATGCTCGTATCACCGTATCGGCTAATTAAGCTACGGGTAGCACCTAATATGTGCAATGGGGAGCCGTTGGATCCAAGATGCAGCGTCACACACGAGGCCTGAATGTTTTTTTTACAAAAAAACCTTGGAGAGTTTGGAAATTGCACATAATTACAAAGACTACTCTCAAGCCATTGGATCTCTGTTCCAACGATGTAAAAACTCGTATCACCATAGCATCTAAGCTGCAGGGTGGATGTGATATTCTATGCCGCTATCATTCTTGTTCATAAACTTGCAAAATACGTGTAACTCGTGCCGTTACTTGTCTAACCACGCAAAGTGTTTGTTCAAAAAAACAATCCTACACTGAAATATCGGAACAACACATGGGGGTCCCACATGTCATTGATCAAATTTGGACTTAAAACTATCAAATCTGAAAGAAGAGATTCGAACTAGCAACCTGGACCACAAAGCATGAGTCGATAGCCTGAAACAACAACGGTTGTTGGCTTTGTCCCATAACTTGATTTTATACATTATTACTTTGAGTAGAGTAAAGGGAGTGGCTCGTCAACATGTGCATGACCATTGACTCACTTACTAGTGGGTCCCAGGTCTGCGATCTCTCTCTCCTCTCCATCGTCTAACCTTTAGACGCACGAGCGCACACACAGAGCGGCGCTAGCTTGCCGTGGTGTTATTATAAGTAAAAAATATTGGAAAATAGAAGAATCGCCTAGAATAAGAGACGTTGTGTCTGGTCGACACAGATCTAACCACACCTATCCTCCGTGCCACGTTAGCATGATGAAGCTGTGTAGCTAGTGGGGTGTTTTCGACAAACTAGCTGGGTCCCGAGGTCGAACCATAGGTAGTACGTCTGATACAGTATAATTTTACACGCACATTTTTCCTCCGTCCCGAGACGTGGCATACTCTACTGCGCGGTTTCGGGATCCTCCCGGGTGGTGCACGCATATATTATTCCTTGATGATACGTGGGACGCCCTACCGCCCGTTTTCTGGGTCCTCCTCGGTGGTAGCGCCGAAGCAACTAAATGAGTCGTCAAATCACAAAAGACCACCTTTCCCGCCGAGTACATCAGTGAAGCACGGTGGCTAGCTAGTTGGGCTAGTGCGACCGATTAGCTAGGCCACCGCCACATTTGTTTTTTCACCCCTTTTTTATCTCCTTGCCGGCAGGTAAATTTAAATATCCACCGCGGCGTTGCTCTGGTGTTTAGGTGCGGCAGGCGCGGCAGGATTTTTAATTTTTTTGATTGACGGGAGCAAGCGTGGTAGCATTTTAAATTTTTTGATTGACGGGAGCAGGCGCGCCAACAATTAGTCATGATGACTCCTCCTGTAAAACCCACTGCTCACTGATGTGAAAAGTCATCGAATGGTGTTTTCCCATGGTGAAAACCAAAATATTCACCCCGCTCCTCAGCTAGCTCCCTCCGCCTTCCTGTAGATTGCATTGCCTTTCAACCGTTTCGCCCCCTTTGCTTCATCTCCCATTGCTTCTACCTGGTGCCATGGTGGCGCAGCAGATCACGGAGTCTGAGGTGAGGCACTTGACACAGGAGCTCCAGGCCAAGGACGTGGAGCTCCGTGAGATCAAGGAGGATAGGAGTGCCATGCTCCTCCATTATGTGCAGGAGTTCATGGAGCTTCACAAGAGGCAGTCGTCCCCCACTAAGATGCTCGAGGCGTTGGTGGTGTTGCTGCAGAAAACGGGAGATACGACAGGCCATTAGGGGAGCCGGCTGGAGCGTGAGTAGGCCGATCGTGACAAGGTCCAGGATCGCCTCAGCCACTTGGTGGACCAAGTTGCCATGCACGTGTTGCAGCTGCACGATGCCTACCATTGTGCCAGCGCGACCATGCCAGCCGTCGGGCTAAACCCGTTCGGCCACCCCGTCGACTTCAACGAGCTACGGCTTCCTAACCTGGTCTCCTTCTTCACCTATATCTCCGAGGAGCTGAGCCATCTCCGCGCAATGTGGGGGTGGAGCTAGACAAGTAGGGGTTGCCGGCTGCCGTCGCCGTTGTCGGGCGAATCCTCTTAGGGCTCCATCACCGGAATCCATTCGTATCATTGCACGCCATCTTTGATGAGCTGGCTCGCGTCGACCGGGAGCGGGCTCTGCGGGTGGTTGCACCCTACATCACCAACGTCACGCGCGTCGAGAAGCAGAGGGACTTCGGTGGTGTTGCGTCCTCTGCATGGGCATGTCCATGTCTCGGCGCAACATGACAGTTGGATCAAACTAAAGACGGTGCATATCGGTCACTGTAGCACAAAGCGTGTGGATGTGTTTGGTTGCATTCTCATCTCAATATAGTTGTTCCCTCTTCGTGTATTTGTGTTAACCTACTAGTGTGGCCTCATGCACCCTTCATGCACTCTGCCAAACACCCAAAAGTGGGTCGAGAAGGGAACTTTTGCTCCCATCCCGTGCACCATTCATACACCCTGCCTAACACCGATTCATGCTTCATATGATCCATGTTTTGTGGAGTACTATATCTCTGTACTCTCCGTGCGCTGTAGACCTAATTCTGTTAACATTGATCTCACCGTTCATTCTCGACCGGACAGTCGAAAAAGCGGTACTATGTTATATTACTGTTCATATAGTTGACATACGCACAACATCATGTGTTGTCATCATATCTTACTACGCTAGCAACAAGATTATGTAGTACTAACGTATGAACCACTACACATGCCTAGTAGTAGGATCACTATGTATGTTCAAGTGGGTGCCGTGTTTCGCACTCCTCCATCGTAAGAGTGGAAACGCTTGCTGTAATCTTTTTTTCTTCAAAAAAACAATGGACATGCTCTACCGCGCGGATCCTCCTCGACGGTCGTCGGGAACCTTGCTACTCACTTTCGCCGACGTGTGGGACAGCCAGCATCAGGGTCGACCATCCGTGCACTAAATTACTCCGTAGTAGAGTGCCCAACTACATGGTAGACTACATCGATCGAAGCGCCGCAGTAATGCCCAATGAGCCATAAAATTGCAAAACCCCCTCCTTTCAAGTAGTAAGTTGGACGAACGAAGCAACCATCATTTCACTCTTCTCTCCCGGCTTTCTCTCTTGAAGAAAACCCCCACTCACTTCTCCCTCATCTTGTTCCTCATTTCTTCAAGAAAACCCCGACCTGCTTCTTCGATTGTTCTTTTCTCCCAAAGAGGGAAAGGTGAGCGCATCAATGGTGTTGATTCTGGCCAAGGCCCGGTCTTGCAACCCCGAGACTGATCCTATAACTCCCTCTTTGTTCTTCTTTTGGGTTTGTGATTATGGTTTCTTTTCTTTTATTTCTATTTGAAAGTTTCTTGATGGACGCTGGAGCACCGGCCGAAGTGATGTCCATGGCTCATGGTACGAAGAAGCACAAGCACCCCGCCGAGACAACCGCAAACAAGCTCAAAGCCTTCGCCCTGTCGAAGCCCCCCTCTCCGGGATCCCTCATTAAGCAAGTCCAGGTAATATCTCTTCTTGACGATCTTTTTCTCGACCTTGATCGTGTTTTTTCATCTAACACACAGTACTAGTACTAGTAGTACAACTTTCTGGGTGATCTTGCTTGTGATTTTTGTGTGCCAAATGACGGTTCTAAATTCCTCTTTTGACAAAACATGCGAGAGGTTGACACTGATTCCTTATAGATTACTTTCAACTACTTTATGAACATCAATGCTACCGTTGAATAGGGTATATTTGCCTCAGTAACTTGTGTTATTGATATTGCATGTAATCCCTCTGCTCTCATGCCTTTGAAGACATGTTCTAGTGTCTTTGGTCACTCATTTCTGTGCGTATATGTAGTCATATATGGAGTAAAATATCGAAAATCATCTTATATTTATGAATTGAAGTAGTAATAAAATATCTGGTTTCTTTTTGAATTATAACCAGGTCCGCGGTGGACATGAAGTTCTCAATGTCATGTCGTGTGACCTGGAGACCTGAGGATGAGTTCTACTACTAAACTATCCAGTTGCTGTGTCCTTGTTGCCACGTGTCCTAAACTAGTGTTTTCCTGTAGCATTGTTGTCAGGCATGTTCTAGAGGCTATACTTGACCACAACAATTTCCTGGCTGTGCCTTCGATTACGAAGGGTGTGGTTCTTGTAAAGCAACCTGACAAATCTAATGCGGCATGTCTTCATCGTCATGCTTGTGAGTGGAAAGACCACTCTATTAGGTTATCCAAGGTTGACGAGATGGTGATGGTGTAGGTAGACATCTCTCACGAAGTTCATGGCCTAGTCAGTTGTGCGGGGTTCATCTTGTAGGTCGGTGGCAAGAAATAGTCTCCAGAGTTTAATTAGTGCAACTTTGCTTGTTTGTAGTAAGTACTATTGTTCAGTACTTGATTTGTGTTTGTGAACCCTGTATTGTTTAGTACCGCCGCTTTTGGTGTGTGGTGAGTCCTGAGAACAATCTATACAATCTATGTTAATGTCTTCCCACTCAATTCAGTTTGTATATTTTGAAGTATCCAGATCATCTTTTTTGTGAGGACGGTTTATCAGTTATGGTTACACACTCCAATATATGTATGCATTGCAAGGTTTATCGCACCCACCAGGATTTCCAGTCCCATGGATGTTCGGTCCATACGATTTGTCATGACCTTTGGAGTGTCCTGCTTGTGGGAGTAGGTGGGGGCCCTGCATGCCACGCGTAGTTGGACAATCAATCTTCTGTTTAGTACTTCAACATAGTGATTTCCTGGTAAGGATTCACTTGTGTCACATCAAGTAAATCTTATTGATTTACTGTCTAAATCTTATTGATTTAGTGTCATGTTTTCTTTCTTTTGCTGCAGTTTTATAATGCAGGTTTTGCCATGTGACATTCATCACAGAATAAACCATTTGGTTTGCTCTATGATGGATATTTTTGTAGGTTTCACTTCCTATGTCGTGTCATTAACGAAGTTACTGTCCATCACTTATATTACTGGAAAAAATTGGACCAGTCTATTGTCTAAGTACAAGCAGAATCCCTATGATGAACTGTAGTTTGGTTTAACAAACACACAACAATTAGTCCTTCTCGTGCTTAAAAGAAATGAAGAAAAAGACTGGATCACGGTCACGGAGCCTACTCAAGTTAGAAAGCTGATCATAGCAAACTGGACATGATCGCCACTGTCTCGCACATCGATACCACCTTCAGCAATGGATCGAGCAGCAGTAGTTGCTCTAGCACTGACAGCGGCAATAAATCAGTCTGATCCAGCGGATCAGGCTGATCTACCAGAGGATTAGGCATCGACACTGGCACCTGCTCCGACACCGGCACCATGAAGGAAATATGCCCTAGAGGCAATAATAAAGTTGTTATTTATGTTTTCTTATATCATGATAAATGTTTCTTATTCATGCTAGAATTGTATTAACAGGAAACTTAGTACATGTGTGAATACATAGACAAAGAGAGTGTCACTAGTATGCCTCTACTTGACTAGCTCATTAATCAAAGATGGTTAAGTTTCCTAGCCATAGACATGAGTTGCAGGATCACATCATTAGAGAATAATGTGATTGACATGACCCATCAGTTAGCTTAGCACTATGATCATTTAGTTTATTGCTATTGCTTTCTTAATGACTTATACATGTTCCTATGACTATGAGATTATTCAACTCCCGAATACTGGAGGAACACTTAGTGTGCTATCAAACATCACAACGTAACTGGGTGATTATAAAGATGCTCAACAGGTGTCTCCGATGGTGTTTGTTGAGTTGGCATAGATCGAGATTAGGATTTGTCACTCCGATTGTTGCAGAGGTATCTCTGGGCCCTCTCAGTAATGCACATCACTATAAGCCTTGCAAGCAATGTGACTAATGAGTTAGTTGCAGGATGATGCACTACGGAAAAAGTAAAGAGACTTCCCGGTAATGATATTGAAGTAGGTATGATGATACCGACGATCGAATCTCGGGTAAATAACATACCGATGACAAAGGGAGCGACGTATGTTGTTATGAGTTTGACCGATAAAGATGTTCGTACAATATGTAGGACCCAATATGAGCATCCAGGTTCCACCATTGGTTATTGACCGGATATGAGTCTCGGTCATGTCTACATAGTTCTCACACCCATAGGGTCCGCACGCTTAACGCTCGATCACGATATGTATTGTGAGTTATGTGATTTGATGTATCGAAGGTTGTTCGGAATCCCGGATGTGATCACGGTCATGACGAGGAGTCTCGAAGTGGTCGAGACATAAAGATTGATATATTGGAAGGTTATGTTTGGCCACCGAAAAGGTTTCAGATAGGTTCGGGAATTTTCCGGAGTACCGGGGGGTTACTGAAACCCCGCGGGGGGTTAATGGGACTTCATGGGCCCTAGTGGAAGAGAGGAGGAGGCGGCCAAGTGGAGGCGCGTCCCCTCCCAAACCCAATATGAATTGGGTTAGGGTTTGGGGGTTGGGGGCGACCGCGCTTTCCTTCTCTCCCTCTTCCCCTTCCTTCTTTTCCAACTAGGACTAGGAAATGGGGAAACCTACTCCTACTCGGAGTAGGAATACCCCCTTGGGCGCGCCCCTTGAGGCCGGCCCTCCTCCTCCTCCCCTCCTTTATATACGACGGAAGGGGCACCCCATAGACACACAAGTTGATTTCTTAGCCGTGTGTGGTGCCCCCCTGCACAGATTTCCACCTCGATAATATTGTCGTAGTGCTTAGGCGAAGCCCTGCGTTGATAACTTCATCATCACTGTCACCACGCTGTCATGCTGATGAAATTCTCCCTCTGCCTTAGCCGGATCTAGAGTTCGAGGGATGTCACCGAGACGAACATGTGCAGATCGCGGAGGTGCCGTGCGTTCTGTACTTGATCGGTTGGATCGTGAAGATGTTCGACTACATCAACCGTGTTACTTAACGCTTCCGCTTTCCGTTTACGAGGGTACGTGGACACACTCTCCCCGCTCGTTGCTATGCTTCTTCAAGATATATCTGGCATGATCGTAGGCAAAAGTTTGAAATAATACGTTCCCCAATAGTGGCATCCGAGCCAGGTCACTGCGTAGATGTTATATGCACATTAGAACACAAAGAGTTGTGGGCGATAATAGTCATACTGCTTACCAGCATGTCATACTTTGATTCGACGGTATTGTTAGATGAAGTTGCGCAGACCGACATTACATGACCGCGTTCATGAGACTTGTTCTACCGACGTGCTTCGTACACATCTGGCTAGTGGGTGCATGTTTCTCCAGCTTTAGTTGAATCGAGTGTGACTACGCCCAGTCCTTGTTGATGGCTAAAACAACACACTTGACGAAAAATCGTTGTGGTTTTCATGCATAGGTAAGAACTGTTCTTGCTAGAAGCCCGTAGCAGCCACGTAAAACATGCAACAACAAAGTAGAGGACGTCAAATTTTTTTTTGCAGGGCATGCTATGATGTGATATGGTCAAGACATGATGAATTATAAATTGTTGTATGAGATGATCATGTTTTGTAAAAGTTATCGGCAACTGGCAGGAGCCTTATGGTTGTCGCTTTATTGTATGAAATACAATCGCCATGTAATTGCTTTACTTTATAACTAAGTGGTAGTGATAGTCATAGAAGCAATAGTTGGCGAGACGACAATGATGCTTCGAGGGAGATCAAGGTGTCAAGCCAGTGACGATGGTGATCATGACGGTGATTTGGAGATGGAGATCAAATGTCACATCCCTAGTTCTGGTATGCTCTGAGCTAGCTAGTCACGTGTTGCATCATGTTTAAATTCTTTTGAATTTGAAATGGGGATTGATCAAACCCTAGCACCAGATCAAATCAAATAGGTTCAACATAAAATCATTTTCAATAAAACCAAAATGCCCTTTTGAAAATGTTCATGATTTATGATAAAGGTGAAAACCTCTGCCAAAAATGATGAGCATATTTCTTGGACATTTATGGATTTTTGAGTTAAATCATATTGTATTTGAATTTGAGCATTTAATGCCTATAAATATTTTAAATGCTTCAATACTTCTGAAAACAATTGGGGGCTGTTGGAAATAATTCAAATAGTGCCCACAATTTTTGTCAGGATTTTACAAAATGAGTTAGTATTTTTACTAATTCAAAAAAAAAATCAAAATAAATAGAAAACAGAAACAAAATTAGAAAAGAGAGAGAGGGAGTGCTCACCTGGCAAAGCCCCCAGGCCCAGCACTGTTGGCCAGCCCACCAGGGGCAAACCTGTCCTCAACCTCTGCCTATTGGCAGAGGCAAGGCCGAGCACGGCGCCCGCGCACGCCGGAACGCAGCTGCCTGCCTGGTGCTCCGCTGGCCAGCGCGATGCCGCCAACGACACGCCACTGCTGTTCGGACCCCCAGACCTCCTCACTCTGCCCCTCTGTCTCTCCCTCGCTCTCTCTCTCGCACACCCGAATGCGCCGTCGCCGCCGCTCATCGTTGCCGCGACCACTGGACCTCCCTTGCTTCCCCGGCTGGTTCACGAGCTCCGCGACGTCGTCCTCGACCCCCTCACTGAGCCACGCCCCACCGGAAGCCCCGCAGCGTCGCCCTTGAGCTCGTCTTCAACCTCCGGTCGCCGGCAACCTCACCTTCGATTCGCCGCCGTCCGTGCTTCCCCGGCCACCCTGAGCTTCTTTTAAGCATCCATGTGAGCTCATGATCCTACCCCTATGCTCTCCCCCTCCGTTCCCATTCTCCATCCGCCATCCCCGTGCACCCGAGCTCCAGCCGCCACCACGGCCGGCGAGCCTTGCGCTCACGAGCTCCTTCGCTCAAACCCGCCACACGGTTGTGCTCCTGGTGCCCCCAGGAGCCCGCCTAGCCCTTTTGCTGACTCGCCCGTGCCCCGTAGCACCGCTGGCCACATGTGCCAAGCGCCACCGCCACCCAGCTCGACGTTGTCGACGATTACGGCCACCCCGCCACCAACTGATGGCACTTTTGGACGTGGCTCACTCCCATGAACCCGTAGAACCCACCCAAGCGACAAATGGTCACCGGAGAAGGAATTCCGGCGAGCCGCCGCCGCACTGTGAGGTCACCGGCGTCCAACTCCGGTGAGATGACGTGGCCCGTCATTAGCAGCTAATAGCCCCACTAATTAACCCCTACAGTGACACCGACATATGGGCCCCACGCCCTTAATTAACCATAGTTTAGTTTCTGATTGGTTTTAACAAATAACTGCGGCCCCACCAGTAAGAGTTGACCATGCTGACGTGGCCGTTGGACGGACCCACCTATCCGTGACACTGTTGACCCCGGGTCACTGACCAGTGGACCCCACTGGTCAGGTTTGACCTGGGCTGGTGCCGTTGACCTGCTGACGTCAGCATGATGTCATGCTGATGCTGTATTGATTTTCTGGTTTTAAAATAATCGAGGAAATTTTAGAAAATACCCAAAACTTGTAAAATTCATAGAAATTCAACCGTAACTCCAAATGAAAAGATTTATATATGAAAAATGATCAGAAAAATCCAATCTATCCATCTGTATCATTTTCATGCATGTTAGAACAACTTATAGTTGCTGAATAGGGCACTGTGAGGTCTAAAGCGCATGAAGAAACTCCATGCTGATGGGCTTTTGGAATCACTTGATTATGAATCACTTGATGCTTGCGAACCATGTCTCATGGGCAATATGACTAAGACTTCCTTTTCTAGAATAGTGGAGCGAGCAACAGACTTATTGGAAATAATACATACTGATGTATGCGGCCCGATGAGTGTTCATGCCCACGACAGGTATCGTTATTTTCCGACCTTCACAGATGATTTGAGCAGATATTGGTATATCTATTATATGAAACATAAGTCTGAAATGTTTGAGAAGTTCAAAGAATTTCAGAGTGAAGTGGAAAATCATCATACCAAGAAAATAAAGTTTCTACAATCTCATCGTGGAGAAGAATATTTGAGTTACGAATTTGGTCTTCGTTTGAAACGGTGTGGAATAGTTTCGCAACACACGCCACCCGGAACACCACAGTGTAATGGTGTGTCCGAACGTCGTAACTGCACTTTATTAGATATGGTGTGATCTATGATGTCTCTTAATGATTTACCACTATCGTTTTGGGGTTATGCTTTAGAGATGGTTGCATTCACGTTAAATAGGGCACCATATAAATCCGTTGAAACGACACCTTATGAACTGTGGTTTGTCAAGAAACCCAAGTTGTCGTTTCTTAAAGTTTGGGGCTGCGATGCTTTTTTGAAAAAACTTCAACCTGATAAGCTTGAACACAAATCGGAGAAATGTGTCTTCATAGGATACCCAAAGGAGACTATTGGGTACACCTTCTATCACATATCCGAAGGCAAGATATTTGTTGCTAAGAATGGTTCCTTTCTAGAGAAGGAGTTTCTCTCAAAAGAAGTGAGTTGGAGGAAAGTAGAACTTGATGAGGTAATTGTACATTCTGCCTTGTTGGAAAGTAGTTCATCATAGAAATCAGTTTGAGTGATTCCTATACCAATTAGTGAGGAAGCTAATGATGATGATCATGAAACGTCTGATCAAGTTACTACCAAACCTCTTAGGTCAACGAGAGTAAAATCCACACCAGAGTGGTACGATAATCCTATTCTGGACGTCATGTTACTTGACCATGACGAACCTATGAACTATGAGGAAGCGATGATGAGCCCAGATTCCGCGAAATGGCTTGAGGCCATGAAATATGATATGGGATCCATGTATGGGAACAAAGTATGGACTTTGGTTGACTTGCCCGAGGATCAGCAAACCATAGAAAATAAATGGATCTTCAAGAAGAAGATTGACGCTGACTATAATGTTACTGTCTACAAAGCTCGACTTGTGGCGAAAGGTTTTCGACAAGTTCAAGGAGTTGACTATGATGAGACCTTCTCACCCGTAGCGATGCTTAAGTCTGTCTGAATCATGTTAGCAATTGCCGCATTTTATGATTATGATATTTGGCAAATGGATGTCAAAACTGCATTCCTTAATGGATATCTTAAAGAAGAGTTGTATATGATGCAACCAGAAGGTTTTGTTAATCCAAAAGGTCCTAACATAGTGTGCAAGCCCCAGCGATCCATTTATGGACTGGTGCAAGCATCTCGGAGTTGGAACATACACTTTGATAGTGTGATCAAAGCATATGGTTTTATACATACTTTTGGAGAAGCCTGTATTTACAAGAAAGTGAGTGGGAGCTCTGTAGCATTTCTGATATTATATGTGGATGACATATTATTGATCGAAAATGATATTGAATTTATGAATGGCATAAAAGGATACTTGGATTAGAAATTTTCCATGAAAGACCTTGGTGAAGCTGCTTATATAAAAGGATACGCTTAATTGGACTTTCACAAAGCACATACGTTGATAAAGTTTTGAAGAAGTTCAAAATGGATCAAGCAAAGAAAGGGTTCTTGCCTGTGTTACAGGGTGTGAAGTTGAGTTAGACTCAATGCCCGACCACTTCAGATGATAGAGAGAAAATGAAAGTCATTCTCTATGCTTCAGCAATAGGTTCTATCATGTATGCAATGCTGTGTACCAGACCTGATGTGTGCCTTGCTATTAGTTTAGCAGGGATGTACCGAAGTAATCCATGAGTAGATCACTGGACAGCGGTCAAGAACATCTTAAATACCTGAAGAGGACTAAGGATATGTTTCTCGTTTATGGGGGTGACAAAGAGCTCGTCATAAATGGTTACGTCGATGCAAGCTTTGACACAAATCCGGATGACTCTAAGTCACAATCCGGATATGTATTTCTATTGAATGGTGGAGCTGTCAGTTGGTGCATTCCTAAGCAAAGCGTCGTGGCGGGATATATGTGTGAAGCAGAGTACATAGCTACTTCGGTAGTAGCAAATGAAGGAGTCTGGATGAAGGAGTTCATATCAGATCTAGGTGTAATGCCTAGTGCATCGGATCCAATGAAAATCTTTTGTTACAATACTAGAGCAATTGCCTCACCGAAGGAATCCAGATTTCATAAGAGAACCAAACACATCAAGAGACGCTTCAACTCCATCTGTGATCAAGTCAAGAAGGGAGACATAGAGATTTGCAAAATACATACGGATCTGAATGTGTCAGACCCGTTGAGTAAGCCTCTTCCACGAGCAAAACATGATCAGCACCAAGACTCCATAGGTGTTAGAATCATTACAATGTAATCTAGATTATTGACTCTAGTGCAAGTGGGAGACTGTAGGAAATATGCCCTAGAGGCAATAATAAAGTTGTTATTTATATTTCCTTATATCATGATAAATGTTTATTATTCATGCTAGAATTGTATTAACCGGAAACTTGATACATGTGTGAATACATAGACAAAACAAAGCGTCCCGAGTATGCCTCTACTTGACTAGCTCGTCAATCAAAGATGGTTAAATTTCCTAGCCATAGACATGAGTTGTCATTTGATGAACGGGGTCACATCATTAGAGAATGGTGTGATTGACATGACCCATCCATTAGGTTAGCAATATGATTGTTTTGTTTATTGCTATTGCTTTGTTCATGACTTATACATGTTCCTATGACTATGAGATTATGTAGCTCCCGAATACCGGAGGAACACTTAGTGTGCTATCAAATGTCACAACGTAACTAGGTGATTATAAAGATGATCTACAGGTGTCTCCGATGGTGTTTGTTGAGTTGGCATAGATCGATATTAGGATTTGTAATTCTGATTGTCGGAGAGGTATCTTTGGTCCCTCTTGGTAATGCACATCACTATAAGCCTTGCAAGAAATGTGACTAATGAGTTAGTTGGGGGATGATTCACTATGGAACAAGTAAAGAGACTTCCCGGTAACGAGATTGAAGTAGGTATGATGATACCGACGATCGAATCTCGGGCAAGTAACATACCGATGACAAAGGGAACAACGTATGTTGTTATGCAGTTTGGCCAATAAAGATCTTCATAGAATATGTAGGAACCAATATGAGCATCCAAGTTCCGCTATTGGTTATTGACCGGAGATAAGTTTCGGTCATGTCTACATAGTTCTCGAACCCGTACGGTCCGCACGCTTAACGTTCAATGATAATATGTATTATGAGTTATGTGATTTGATGTACCTAAGGTTGTTCGGAATCCTAGATGTGATCACGGACATGACGAGGAGTCTCGAAGTTCTCGATACATAAAGATTGATATATTGGAAGGTTATGTTTGGACACCACAAATGTTTCAGATAGGTTTGGGCATTTTCCGGAGTACTAGGGGGTTACCGGAACCCCCGAGTGGTTAATGGGCTTTCATGGGCCCTAGTGGAAGAGAGGAGGAGGCGGCCAGGTGGAGGCGCGCGCGCCCCAAGCCCAATTCGAATTTGGTTAGCATTTGGGGGGGGGGGGGGCAAGCCCCCTTTCCTTCTCTCCCTCTTCCCCTTCCTTCTTCTCCTACTAAGACTAGCAAAGCGGGGAAACCTACTCCTACTAGGAGTAGGAATCCCCCCTTGGGGGCACCCCTTGAGGCCGGCCCTCGTCCTTCTTCCCTCCTTTATATACGGGGGAAGGGGGCACCCCATAGACACACAAGTTGATCTCTTCCGTGTGCAGTGCCCCCTCCACAGATTTCCACCACGGTCATATTGTCGTAGTGTTTAGGCGAGGCCCTACGTCAATAACTTCATCATCACTGCCACCACGCCATCATGCTGACGAAACACTCCCTTGGCCTTAGCTAGATCTAAAGTTCGAGGGACGTCACTGAGCTGAATGTGTGGAGATCGCGGAGGTGCCATGCGTTTGGTACTTGATCGGTTGGATCGTGAAGACGTTCCACTACATCAACCACGTTACTTAACGCTTCCGCTTTCTTTCTATGAGGGTACCTGGACACACTCTCCCCGTGCGTTTCTATGCTTCTCCTAGATAGATCTTGCATGATCGTAGGCAAAATTTTGAAATACTATGTTCCCCAACACACCAGCTCTATAAGGATCACCATCTCCGGCAGCAGTAGCGGCACCACCAGTCGCACCGGCACGGGCACTAGAAATGTATTTGGCACCAGCACCAACACTTTCACTTGCATCTGCTCGGGCCCGTGCAGCAGCAACGGAACCAGCAGTTGCACCGGCAACAGACTGGGCTGCAGTTCGCACTTCATATACTAAAGTCCTTACAAAAACCGACATGTCCACCTTCTTGGTAAGCATTAGCCACCCAAGTGCTTTGTTCTTTTCTCTTTCCTTTTTGTTTCACATGATTCACTATGTTGATCTAACTGTTTGTGTATGTCTTCTTGTTGGAAAACAGAGAATTCCTAGAGCAACGAGGGAGTCGTTCTACAATCTGGGCGACCGTGGCCAAGTTTCTCTTACCATGCACAACCTTGGTGTGGATGAACCTGCTCAATATATCGTAAGTACAAAGGATGGTCCCATGATGATTGGTGCTTAAGGATGGTCAAGGTTTAAATCTAAATCATATCTTGCAGTAGGGGATGATGTCAAAATCGAACTTTCTCGACAAGGAGAGCTGGTCCAAATCAACTTTGCAATTCTTCAGTAGTAGCACGCAACTGCCAAACTGATCTATCCTCCGAGAGATTTTGAGTTAATAATCTAGCATGGTGAAACAAGTGTCGTGTGTGTATAAGTAGTACGACAATATTATTTATCACATGGTATATCGTTGATAGAATTGCAACTCTGTTTGCTGGTAAGGAACTGTCGTTCGATTTCATTCTAACAGTTGTCGTGCTTTACTCAATTTTCTGTATTCGCCTTGCAATGGCATCTAAAACTAGCGCCGTACCGATCGCTTGCAATATGAAAAGCGCTAAGGTAGAACACATGGGCCCCCAAACATGCAGGCCCACTAGCCTTTGGCCCAAATTCCAGAACCATGAGCCTGTCTTAGTAATATATTCTCAGCTAAACCCCCATAATTCCAGTGCATTGCACCTAACATCAAGATGCATTTGTATGAGTATTTTATCCTGTGAGAGAAAAGGATGAATGGGGGAAGGCCTTATTTGCAAATGTGGAGAGGTGTGTGGGTACCTCTTTGCAAAATTTCCATAGTTTCCTTCCTATTCATCAGATATAAATCGGACGGCCTATATTGCAGGATGGCAGGCACACCATCATCACCAACTCGTCTATACCGTGTTATATATATTCCCCTTGATTTTTCTTATGTATAAAGTTGTGATATAAAAGATTTTTATATTTCTTTACAGAGGGAGTATCTCTCCGTCAAAAATATAGTTATATGTAACTAGTTACTCGTGTCTTTCTACTTCCTTTCGCTAATATGCGGGGCATCCGGCAACGGGGTCCATGTGCCATATGCACCAAATTAGAGTGCACAACTACACGGTAGACACACCCTGGTCGTAGCGCCGCAGTAATGCCCAATGAGCCGTCAAATCATAAAAAACCCCCACCTTTCCAGCTTTAGCAGTAAGCTGGACAAATGAAGCAGAAATATTTCACTGGGCCTGAATCCCCTTCTCCCTCGTCTGCTTGTTCAGAGAAAACCCCCACTCGGTGATTGCATAGGGTTTTCTCATGGAGAACCTAGTAGGAATTCTTCATCCATCCCAGATAAATCCAAGTCCCTTGGTCGCCGGTAATCCTAGGATGGCAGTCGCCACCATTGCTGCATTTTTCTTCCTACTAAATCTTGTGTGTTTCATTTGCAGTGCCCAAAGTGCGAGGACCCTACAGGTTTCTACGCCCTCGGCGAGACGCCACACTTGTTCCTTCTCATAATAACACAAGATTTTAAAACACGCAAAGTATGTTCTTAGAATCCTCTTTTCTATCTGGGAGGGTGGGCTTTTTCAACATGCTGTCGACTAATTTGGAAATTTGGATTGCTACATTTGGATAAAAGGTACTAGTACCATGGTCAAGACTAACATGAAGGAGAAAATTATATCTCGATTTGGATAGGGAATACATTTTGTTCTCATATTATTTTTCCTGCAGTGCATTCCTTGCTCTGCTAGAACACATGTACTCAAGATGCTCGACCTTGCCATAACTGAATGCACCAGTTTAATGGTGACAGTGAATACAAGCCATGGATATAAGTTCTGAGTTGGGTTCATGAACCAAGAATATCGCTGCTTTTTTATGGCCCAACTTTGATAGACTTCCTCAAGTGTTACGGACTGAAAGTTGGCGCACAAATGTTGATCGAAATAGCAGAACATGGTCTCACCTTCACTGTGATCTTCCACCCCGACGTCGTTCCAATTGTTAATCCAGGTTAGTTTTGTATCTGGTTCTTGCTTTTTGCCTTGATTACTTCTTAATCCACCTATTCTATATAACTAATCACAATTTAACTTTAGAAGTAGCAATGAATCTCTCACGAAGATGCTACTTCTAACAAAAATTTTCTTATAATTGGTGGCATGTGTAGGTTTTTTCAGAGTTAAGCAGGCTACTCGTTTGTTATTCTGTAAGAACTCAGCTATTACTGATGGCACCGAAGTTTACTGGGACGACATCCACAAGTTTGTGCACTTTATTAATCGTCATGAGGTCCTTGTGGGGCATTTCAATGGTGGAAGGCCACGTGGGATATGTGTGCCACTACTGCACTAGTTGAATAGGTCCAACTGTGTCAAGAAACTTATGGTACATGCTATTTTGTATTATATATGTTGTTCATAAACTCTTTCTTATACACAGTTTTACAGCTGTGGTCTTCTTGAAACAGAAACTGCCCAGTTCTATTGTTCCTATGCAGATGCCTGACAATGGTCGGGTCAGACTTGTGCTTGGTCACAACATGATGTTTATGTCGACCTACTCCATTCCCCTTGGAGGTGAAAAGATACTTATTCATGCGTGGTCTCAAATAATGAAGGCACATCCATCTTGGAGAATAGGACAGAAGATTATTTTGCTACTTTTCCATGGCTCTAAAGCGAATATAATGTTTACCGACCACATTGCGAGATGAAGCCGCTTTCAGAAGGTTGTGGATGCGCGGGGTGGCGCCTGGGCCTTGTCCTGGGGCTTGGCGGCCTCACCCTTGGTTAACTGTAGGCAAAGTACACTACAAAAAAAAGACACATCCGTGACATTTTGGGCCAAACAAAATTTTTTTCTGTCATATTTATGACACTTCTATGACGATAATTGTGACAAAACCCGGTATCATCATAGATGTGGTGGGTTCCTACTTCTATGACAAAAAATCTTGACAGAAAATGGGCTTTTCATCCTGGGCAGGCCGGAGACGTAGCTGCATGACATTATTTGGGCCATCCATGACGGAAAAAACCGTGGTAGAAGCGAGGGCGAGGAAAATATTGGGGTGTTCCTGGTTACGGTGGGTGGTCGGGGCCGAGCGATGCGCGTTTCTCTCGTAAATGCACGCGCGTGGGTGCGAGGCGTTGGGCTCTAACTGAACCCGAGCGAGGCGTTCGCCTACTGAACCCGAGTGATATCACTTCACGCTACGCGTTACTAAACCCGAGCGATCGATCGATGGCTGTTAATTGAAGCCGATCGAGTGATTCCTTTGCTACTACTGCTAACTGAAGTAGATCGATGCTACCTTTGGATGAACAGTAAGCGTTGCTGGGGGGGTTTGGATGAACAGTTCCCGGTGGGGGTGGATGAATAGGACCCTGTGGTGTTGCCTCTGGATGAACAGGACCCTGATCCATCGAGCCGGTTGGGGCTGGATAAACAGGACCCCGTGGAGGGGTGGATGAACAGGACCACCACGTTGAGGGCCGGATGAACAGTAGACGGTGGAGGGATGGATGAACAGTAGCCCATGGAGGGGTGGTTGAATAGGAGCCCATGGAGAGGGCTGGTTGAGCAGTAGCTGGTGGAGTAGCGCGCGGTGGAGGCTGGATGAACAGGAGCCCGTGGATGAACAGTTGCAGGTGGTGGCTGGAGGAGGTCGATGGTGGATGAACAGTAGCCTGTGGAGGCTGGATGGGGTCGACGGTGGAGACGAACATTACCCCGTGGAGTCCTGTTTTGTGGTACGCCACTCCCCTCCCGATGAACTGGACCCCTGTTTCGACCGTAGCGCTCTAACACAAGTCTGTTTCCTCCATTTTGCGGTACGCCAGACACCTCCAGATGAACATGATCGCGTTTCGACCGTGGCCGGTCGAACACAAGGTCGTTTCCTCCATTCTGCGGTATGCTAGGCCTCGTTTCCATCAGTTCTTCCGTCCAAGCCATCCCGATGAACACGACAACGCATTCTGTTCTGACCCATTCGGTTGGTTCCCCATGGACACGACGATGACGTTGTTTCTCCGTTTTGACCCAGCCATGTACACGAGTGTGGAACCCTGGCTCAGAGAAACCGGAACGCCCCGTATTCCAGCCCAGAGATCGAGGAGAAGTCTTCTGGAATACGGCACTGCTTAGCATAGAACAAACCAGCTTTATATTATTACACAAATATGATTAGAAGGTCTCCGATATTACAATGAATAACATCAGCACGCGACACTACGCCATCCTCAGTTGCTCTATGCAAGCAGCAGAACAACTCGAAGGAGCGGAACAACGACGACGGTGGTGATGTCCACTCCGCAGGGACGTTGCTGGAACTTTTATCCTAGCTCGCACCAACAGAAACCACGACAAGCAATAAAGCAATCATGGCATGACCTGCAAGCTGGCATGACACGCCAGGTCTATACATTGAATGTACTTGCAAGCCCACAATAACCAGAAGCATTCAAGACAAACAATGACATGGCAATTACAGGTTAAGCAGGAATTATCATCATATCACCAGGGTAACAAGGCATGAACAACACGACCATAATACTGCTAGAACAATATGAGCATGGCATGAACAAATGAATCTAACGATACTTGCATGCAACATGATGACACTATATGCACCATTGATTCTGCTCGGGTTACCTCGTAACCAAACCGTGATCTTTCCGGCGATCACAACCAACTTAGCTCATTATCGGACCGTGATTGTTATTAAGCACATTATTATTATTACTATTAGCCCATAGTGTGACCGACACAAACTGGGCCCTTATCCACGGGCACGGCTATCGATAGATTTAATATACACTCTGGAGAGGTTAGTACACTATACCCACACTACGGAACCCATGGCCTCGCACTCCCATTCGGGTGGACCAACAACGTTCTGAACAAACTGTCCTACTGCCATGACACTCTCCCGGCCACTCCGACCAACTGCCCTTTGCCCTAAGTCATGGGGGGCCCCGTGCCTACCGAAGACACCAACGGCCACCGCCGTGGCCAAACATAAGCAGTCCCAACCGGGGACAAGGATCCATAACAACAAGGGGAACACAAGGCTTATGTCCACCTACCTTATCAGGGTAGCGCACGCCCATAACCTTCCCTCATTGGAGGCACCGGAGAGAGGCACGACAATAGACCCAGTAAGGACCTTCCCATAAAGGTAAGCATGGTTGCACTGGTCAGTTTGATATGGTGGCACCATGACTCAGCCAACAGTTGTTGAAGTTCAATTTAATCCGGTTAAACTTGAATGCAAATATGCTGAGCCATGATAAAATAACATGATGCAATTGCAATGCATGAGCATGATATCAACATAATCATGAGGGTACCACATATCCATCCACCATATCAACAATGAATCATATCCAACTGAGCATGGCATACTGACTAGCATGTACATCACAAGTGCATACTTCTCCGAAACATAGCATGACCACTAGAATCAACAATAAATATCATGCAAGAGCATATCCACAATGCCATCATGCAAGCATTTAACCAACTGGATGCAATGGAACATGCATAACAACGGTACTCGAGACAGATGGCAGTCATGCACCGAAGACCATCACCAACATCGACATGTACTACTAGCAAGCATATGAAAGGAATACTATCAACTAGCAAGGCATGATAACCAGGTGCATAACAACATATCAAGAAAGTAAGCACTAACCCAGAAGCATTACCGAAACAACGATAACCATATTTTAAACAGGCAAAATTTAAAAAATATTCAAGTTTAAAACCATGGCTACTGCATGACTATCATGCAAGTGGGTAATGTGGCTTGCATGGGGTGGAAGAAATCACCGGGAGAAAGTGCGAGAAGCTCGCGGAAAGATTTGCGGCAAACAGTTCTCTCTCGAAGGGGTTGTTTATGTGCAAGGGCAAAAAGGTCATTTTCACAGTGTCAAACAGTAGTGAAAATGAAACCGACAGAACAGGCTCGACAAGACGAAGAAGTGGGCTTGGGATTCACCTCAAACGGAGTTGTGGTTGAAAAGTTATAGCCCGACGAAGTCTAGGGACCATTCTATAAAACTAACTCTAGAAACAGGTCCCTGAGCTGAAAAACAAAAAGCGCATTCGTGAGATTATGCCTTTAGAATAGGGAAAAAGTATTTTTGGATGAAGCAGAGGCCTAATACGCTTACTAGATGCGAATACGTACTTTGGGGGTGGACGCTTCCACTTATCCACGTCATCAGATGCGGGGCCGGGCTAGGTGACGCTGATGGGCGGGTCCCGTGGGCGTTGACTCTCTCCTCCCGCCTCCTTCTCCCCCGACACTGCATGCAGAGCCGAGGAGAGGCGCCCGCACCGGCGCATGTTCCGGCAGCTCCGGCCATCTCCCGAGGAGATCCGGGTATGGATGAGCTCAGCGGTGCAGGACGCATCACCTGGGACCATCTCCGGCCGACTAGGAAGGTTGAAGCGTTGGCTGCTTCGAGGTCGGCGGGCGGAGGTCTTCGGGCGTCGGTGAGCTTGCGAAAAGGGACCACCAGAGAAGAAGGAGAGATGCAGGGGAGGTTCGAGGGGGACTAGGTAGGTCTCTGGTGGTGGTAGAAGGAGGGGAGGGGCTCGACTCTGCGCGAATTTAGCCGGAGCATGGCGGTGGCCATGGTGGCCTAGAGCAGCGAGGAGGGGATCTGGAGCATGGGCGAGAGGCTGGGCGGGATCCTGGGAGTGGTGTGAGGGTGGTGGTGAGCTCGAACGGGACCGGGGATGGCTATATATAGCCGGGCGAGGGAGGCCGAGCTCGGGTGTCGCCACGGGGGTCCGGCCAATGTTCTGGCGACGGCCAGCGAGCATGCGATGGCGCGGGAATGCGACGAGGGAGAAGTGTACACGCTACAGAGGTGCACAGGGCAGGAGGGTCCGCGGGGCATGGAGGAGAAGCGGCCAAACACCATTAAGCCTTGTCGGCTACAGCTCGCTTGTGGGCGCGCCGCGACGAGCGCTGACGGAGGAGTGATATGTCTCCGTCGTATCTAATTTTCCCAACACTTTTGTCCTTGTTTTGGACTCTAACTTGCATGATTTGAATGGAACTAACCCGGACTGACGCAGCTTTCAGCAGAATTGCCATGGTGTTATTTATGTGCAGAAACAAAAGTTCTCGGAATGACCTGAAACTCCACGGGGAGTAATTTTGGAAATAATAAAAAATACTGGCAAAGAATCAAGGCCAGGAGGCCCACACCCTAGCCCCGAGGGTGGGGAAGCGCCCCCTGCCTCGTGGGCCCCCTGGAGCTCCACCGACCTCAACCTTGACTCCATATATTCGTGTTCAGGGAGAGAAAAAGAAAGGAGAAGGATTCATTGAGTTTTACAATACGGAGCCACCGCCAAGCCCTAAACTCTCTCGGGAGGGCTGATCTGGAGTCCGTTTGGGGTTTCAGAGAGGGGAATCCGTCGCCATCATCATCATCAACCATCCTCCATTACCAATTTCATGATGCTCACCGCCGTGCGTGAGTAATTCCATCGTAGGCTTGTTGGACGGTGATGGGTTGGATGAGATTTATCATGTAATATAGTTAGTTTTGTTAGGGTTTGATCCTTATATCCACTATGTTCTGAGATTGATGTTGCTATGACTTTGCTATGCTTAATGCTTGTCACTAGGGCCCGAATGCCATGATTTTAGATCTGAACCTATTATGTTTTCATGAATATATGTGAGTTCTTGATCCTATCTTGCAAGTCTATAGTCACCTACTATGTGGTATGATCCGGCAACCCCGTAGTGACAATAATCGGGACCACTCCCGGTGATGACCATAGTTTGAGGAGTTCATGTATTCACCATGTGTTAATGCTTTGGTCCGGTACTCTATTAAAAGGAGGCATTAATATCCCTTAGTTTCTGCTAGGACCCCGCTGCCACGGCAGGGTAGGACAAAAGATGTCATGCAAGTTCTTTTCCATAAACATGTATGACTATATTCGGAATACATGCCTATATTACATTGATGAATTGGAGCTAGTTCTGTGTCACCCTAGGTTATGACTGTTACATGATGAACCATATCTGGCATAATTCTCTATCACTGATCCATTGCCTACAAGCTTTCCATATATTGTTCTTCGCTTATTTACTTTTCCGTTGCTATTATTACCATCACTACAAAACACCAAAAATATTACTTTTTCCATCGTTACCTTTTACTATCGTTACCACTACTATCATATTACTTTGCTACTAAAGGCTTTGTTGCAGATATTAAGTCTCCAGGTGTGGTTGAATTGACAACTCAGCTGCTAATACTTGAGAATATTCTTTGGCTCCCCTTGTGTCGAATCAATAAATTTGGGTTGAATGCTCTACCCGCGAAAACTGTTGTGATCCCCTATACTTGTGGGTTATCAAGGAGCTTACGAAGGGGGAGATGGCTCCAGGAGGACAGCGATGATGCGGTAAAATGGTTAGACACACTTGCGAGCCCAGAGACGACGAGAGGGTGAGGGGACGAAGCTAGAAGACGCCCTAGACGCGGCCAACACCAATAGAGCGCGCGCATGGCATGCCAAAACTTGTGATCACCGCGTGCACTGGTGCACACATTGCCACACGGCCGACCAAACGATGGCTGGGGGTTTGTCCTTCCAGGGGAGGTTGCAACTGAGGTGGTAGTGGTGAAAATTGCTTTGGGTAAATGGTAATCTACCTCTGAAGTTTATTGCAGTAAACTTGGTCGTGTACTACTGATCAACAGGAAGGTGATTGGGAGCAATGGAGTTGTCTGTGAAGTTTAGGGTAAGAAAGGCTTTCATCCTGGTAACTTTGAGAAGATTAAGACCAAGATTTAATGTAGTTGCTTTACAACCATATAAACTAGTCCAGAAGCAAAAACAGGAAGAATCACTCACATGGTGAGGCTAATTGAGCTCAAATTTGTCAAGGCATTATGATTTGGTCATAGTAAGAAGCTGTAAAAATTTCATACCAATTGGATTCACCAAAATGATACTTCCTTCATAGCTATCTTCACTAACCAGAATCTTGCAATAATTCTAAAGAAATATTGGCTAGGTGAAATGGTGCCAAATTTCATGGACAGAATTTATTTGGGTAGGAGGACTATCTGGTAATTTATTAGGATTTTTGAAGCAATGGAAATTATACTTGCTTCACAACCAAAAAATATTGCCAGAACCAAAGATTTGGAGGAGTGTCATAATATGGTAACATTAAGTAGCATGGAAAATTTCAACTCATTTGCATAACCCTAGCTAGCACTTCCTTCACAAAGGCTTCCATCAGACAGGAGCTTTGAAAAATCACTGAGGAAGTTTGGCTAGGCAACTAAAGTTGAATTTCAGCACAGGTCAATTATTTGGACAGGAAAAGATGTCCAAAAAGTTTTGGGTCAAATGGGAAAAGATAAATAGCACTTGCTTCGCAATGTCCCATTTAGGACAGAATAGGAAATGAATTTATTGAGCATGATTAGAAATATGCCCAATGAAATATTTTGTCATATTTGAGGAAGATATGACCCAAACAATTTATAAGAATTATTTGGGGATTTTTGGATGGGCAGAAATAGAGGTTGCTTCACAACCTAGGGCAATTAGGGTTATTCCTTTAATCTTGGCAAGGTTTTGGGAATGATGATCCACTCTGGAGGGGGAATGAGGATGATTTCCCAGGTGGCAAGGCCACAGAACCACTCCAAAAAGAAAAACAGAGCAAAAGCCAAATAAATCAAAAGAAAAAAGAAAAGAGCCAAGATCCAGGCTGTTACAACGAGCCCTGGCCGTACATATGCACGAGTAGGCGTTCGAGACCCCGCCCATATGTACGTACGTGGCCGTATTTGCTTCCTTGCACATTGGCCGTTTTACGTACGTGTACATGCTACATGCGCGCCTCTACTACGACAAGTGCGCGCTCTACATCGACCAGTATGTACATACACGTTCGTGACCAGAATGACAACGCTACGTACGCTTCGACCAGGTGGGTCCCGACTATCAGGAACTTCCTTGCATGCAAAGATATAGCTGGTGGGTCCCAGCAGTCAGGGGGGCGAATTGTATTTTTTTGCCCGGACGCACTTCCTTGCGTGCGAAGATGTAGCTGGTGGGTCACATCAGTCAGGGGGGAAACGTTTTTTTCATGAAATACGGTGGCCCGTCCGGTGGCCCTTCCGTTGGGTCCCTGCTGTCAGGTGCAGGAATAATTATTTTCCGCGTAATAAGGAGGCACTTCCTTGCGGCTGCCTTGGACCCAGCTGTCAGCCTCTCCATGTACAGTACTCTTCCGATGGAAGTCGGTCGTTGACCACATTGACCACGCCGCGCCAAGAGCACAAAGGCGGTGGACGGAGGTGAGACCTAGGAAGGGGATGACTCGGAGCCAGGGAAGACGCGGCAGTGGATGCCCACGCGAAGAGGAGTATGAGGGTTCACTGGTTCAGCTGCGGTGTTAGGATGTCGTCGCCTTAAAATAGCAGGGGGTGTGGGTGAGTAGAGGGATGGCCTGGCGAGCGGTGGGAGTAGTAGGGGGCGGTGAAGCTT